>NW_005187650.1:453218-472785 GCF_000239375.1 Pundamilia nyererei | reverse complement strand
GTACCTCTGGTGCAAATTACTGACCTCTGTCATCATTTTAGGTGGGGGAACTTGCACAATCGGTGGCTGACTAAATACTTTTTTGCCCCACTGTATGTCTTTGTTATCTTTGCTGTGATCGTTTATATGCATGAGCATTATTTTGGCCTCTGCTCTTTCTCATTTGTATTTTCACAGGTACACTGTGGAACAGTCAGAACATGAAATCTTTGTAGGACCCTCACAAGCCCCGCTACTGTACTGGCTTATAGTTTTAACAATGGCTGGTATTTCCCAAAAAAATACCCCATTTACCCCCCCCACCCCCACCCCCTCACTCACACACACACTCACACACAGTAGATAATATTTTGAATGGGTCTGTATGGACATACTACTGTAGATTATGTAAAGAAGATAAAACATAGTAACACCACAAACACATCAACAACAATTAAAGTTCAATATGTTCTTACTTGACTTGAAATTGCTTTGATTGACCGTGAAATGTTTGTATGTATGAATGGATAGTTTTCTTAATAAAATCTAAATATGAGCATGAAATGTGCAAACATAAAAGTAACTGAACGTTAACTGAATTATTATTTAGCTCTTGTGCTCCTTATGTGGATCTCTCTCTAACAACAATTTCAACCTTTACATTGAACAGCCAGATGTTTCAAAGGTTTTGAAAGAGTGCTGGACCTCTGTGAAGACAAACCTTCTGCTTCAGGTTCTAATTATTGGCC
Source organism: Pundamilia nyererei (assembly GCF_000239375.1). Lineage (NCBI taxonomy): Eukaryota > Metazoa > Chordata > Actinopteri > Cichliformes > Cichlidae > Pundamilia > Pundamilia nyererei. The sequence continues at coordinate 472,057 of NW_005187650.1, read as the reverse complement.
AGAGGTGCCAGCAGATAAAGCTTATCTCTAAAACTTTGCTCTCATGGTAGCATGAGACAAGTTTGCCTCCTGCACCTTGCCTCACAAAGAGGCAAGGTGCCTCTGCAAGGTGGCTTTGATGCAATTAGGAACATCATGCAAGCCAAACACCATTTGGAAAGCCTTCAGTGGGAAGCCTTCACTTAAAGTATGTTTGAGAAGGTCATCACTGCCTACCCATCATCGCTTACAACAAAATCTTCAAACCAAACTTGCATTTAGTTTGTGCGGCACAATTATTAGCATCTGACTGACAGAACTGACTTATCACAACATATCAAAGAATTCCTTTCTTGATTTTTTTTAAAGCAGAAAACTTTCGTTTGTGCTGTTTTGGACCAAACTTCACGATAAATACGTGCGCCTCACCTTTATCCTGCAGAAACTAGCCTCGATCTTCAGTTGCTCCACCAGCTTCCTGGCTTGGCCGACACTCATGGTGCTGTTCACTGGGGTGTCTCCTTTCATCCTAGCCACAAACACGGCGACGTATAGAAGAGACAGGAAAAGCATTCAGTAGATTTGTGCATTTGTTTGACTGAAATGAAAAAATAATTTATCATCTTACTGTTTTTGTGTTGCATGCATCCTTCACTTTGAATGGATTTTTAGAGCCATGAAAAATATTAGAAATACAAATATGGTTGCAGTGAGCTATGGTGGCACTATTCATTGCCATTATACAGGTTTATTAAGAGGATTTTTATTATTATTTTTAAATAACAGCTGCTTAATCAAATGGAATACACATGAGAACCAGTTTTTAGACAAATACATTATATAAAGCTCTTAAGACAAAAAAAAACTGTGCTCAAAAATTGCATTATATTATTTATGTATTTAGGCAAGCTGGGCTTTAAGGCAAGCATGAAGCCAGATATTATAAATATCAGTCAATACTGTGTCACAGAATCGGCACAGCTGCCACATTATGTCATCTGATATCTGATATGGGATCAAATTCCCATATATTTTCAAAAATGCAAAGGCAACACACAAACTGGGCCAAATGGTAAGCATCATTCACTATAGCCCACAGATTCTCCCACTATGAACGGGAACAGGCACAGAAATATCAAATGTGGAATGAAATAACCACTGCAGCCATTCACGAAATGATGCCCACATATAACAAATGGGGAAAAACGTGTCACAGATGGGAAAAAGACTGAAATTAAATGGACTGTCAGCAGGAAGGAAAGGGGGGGAAAAAGCATAGCATCAAAGGAGCGAATCTATTTGAACCATTCTGGACCTTTCCCCATTGTCTTTTTCCTTCTCCCTCCATCCACCCCCCCTTTTCTCCTTACCCGTATTATATTCCTCTTCAGGTGCAGTCTTCCCCCCTCTTCTCTCTCTTTTTTCCCCTGTCTTTTTCTACCTCTCTGGTGTCCCTCTGTCAGCTTATGGTTGGTGGTATGAGTGTAGCCGGACCCCACCCCTCACAGACAACAGCCTGGATGGTACCCTGCTCTGTACAGTCCAATGCACTGCAATTCTGCCACAACGAGGGCTAGATTTGCGGTGGATGGATAGGATAACCCCCTCAGCAGTGAGTGGTACCTGCCAGACAGAGGGAGGGGGGAGCATTGGTAAAGGTTTTCTAATGTGGGTGGATTGTACCACGTTTGTGCTGAGGAAATTGGGGCCAACTGGAATCTCTCAGGTTTCAATCTCTGACATGGAGCAGGGCTGTTTGTGTGGTCTGGGATTAGTTTTCAGTGCTAAAATGCTATACACAGCTTGGGACGTGAGCTCCAGTGGTGTGAATCATGATGCGTCTCTGTGCCATTTGTGATGTCCACCCTCTCCTCTGTTGCTATGGGGACTGCTGCAGTCTGGCTCAATGGTTAACATCACATTTTAAATTGGGGAGATGTCGGCTAGCATTTAAATATTTATGTGCTACAGATAATTCAGATTAGTGGCTCAATTTGCACATATTATAATGTTAAAGAAAAAGAAAATGGCAGAAGGGACGTAGATTTTGTCAGAAACCAGATTTTTACGACGCCGTTAGACCAAAGACGCTGTGAAGTTAAGAGCTCCGTTAGCTCACCGCCAACAACAGCTATGGCTGTCGCTATGTACAAGAAGAAGAAAAAACACCACTCTGTGTGTTTAACTCTACAGTGAAGACTGGACTATAAAGTAATAGAATACTGACCATTGCGCAAAGTTAATTATATTAAGAGAAACTCGAGTAGACAGCCTGAAAACCTACAACACGGAGTTGAAGTTTGAAAAAGCAGTCCGACGCCATCTTTGCTATGCTAGTGTTTTCCTGGCTTTAATGGCGCTGTGCTGCTGCCCTTCTCATCTCTTTTTCGACTGTGGAATCTTTTCATTTGTATGGTCTCTGGTTACTGAGGGGCGTATCGCGTTCCAGCTAGTTTGTCCGTTTTGCTTGCCATAAGTTGCAACGTTGGTATGAAATAATAATAATAATAATAATAATAATACAGTAGAACAGAATTTAAACTTTGTGTTTGGTGTAAAGTTGCCCAAATCAAAGTGAAATTCATTAAAAATAATTTGTTCTTTTTAAAAATGAGAAGGAAAAAGACATCTGTGCATGTCAGTGAACATTATTTGTGCCATGGTAAGGTGTGAGTGGTTCCCGCATAACCTATAACCACCAGCAATAAATGAGCTCCAGTTACAGGCCATAGCTCATTTATTTGTTTTCTTCTTAAATAATAATTTTCGTGCCTTTTCCCTTTATTAGACAGTGTAATGGTGGAGCGTGGATGGGAAAGCATGGAGAGAGAGAGAGTGGAGGAAGACAATCACAAATTTAATTTCAACTAACTATTGTACTGTATATGGTGCAGACATGACTTATTCTACTGTTGATTACTCTGCTGCAGCGCATACAATGGTGGAAGGTGAAAAGATAAGCTGCTACTGAGGTTCAAGTACTCCATCTGCTGGATGGTGCCGGCAGAATTTAATCAAATCTCAGCAGCAAGAAGCAACATCAAAACCTGAAAGGAAAGCCACTAAAAATGTGTCGTCATTAGTGGCTTTCTAATTATAAAATTATAGCACGATAATGATGATAACTGCTGCTCTTTTCTAATCTATTTAATGCTAACTGATATAACATTAACAAAGAACACAGGAAACAGGAATACGTTACATATAATGTTGGATTGAACACATCTGCTGTGCACTATATATGTAATAAACCACACATCACACCATATTGTTTTGATATAATTTTAGTGATATGACTTAGAGGAATAGTTCATGTTCTTATTCTTAACATGTATGGTATAGAATACAGTATATACCAATATAAGCTGTAGAAGTTCACTGCTTTTCAGGTCATTTTTCTGTCGTGTATTTTTCTGCTGAGCAGACCCATTTCAGGCAGCACATCTGAGAAATGAACCCAGCAGGTATTTGGTAACATTACTTGTATTGTGAGAACCAGTTTCAACCCTATGATAGTTTTTTTGTGCTGGCACAAACTCTGAAAAAACAGCGACAGCAGGTACAAACCACTACATGACTGCAGGAGCCGTGTCTAAAGCACTCACCAGATGGTCTACCAGAGCTCCTCTTTCATCTCTGCAGGTTATTCTCTGTTATAATTAGTGTGGGTGCACATCCAACAGATAAGTCAGCTAATTATCTGATGCCGTACTAATGAAAAGAAAAAAAAAATGGCGTCAAGCGTAAGTGGGAAAACAATGCAGGAGAAAATAGAGGTGTGGCTCGGTGAAAGGTCAACTTAAAATGTGCATAAATCCAGTTTAGCAAAATTTCAGGTGTAAACTCGGTGTTTCATTTTGCATCCTTTAAATGATGCCTTTAATGACCTTTTATTACACTCCTTTTTACATAATTAACAAAGCTTAATTAAGTTGAACATAATTACTGCCATGCCACACTGGGACCTATGAATCTGGAGACTCAAAGCTGAGAGACATCCAGTCTTATGTCTTTACTGCAGCTTCACTCTATGCACCTGATAGGAAAATGATTTTTAGCAAACACAAATTTAGGACCATTTTCAATAACAAGGCAGAAAAATGGCAGCGAGGATAAGATCTTGTCTTGTTATCTCCCTGCATAAGTAAAGAGGGATAATCACTTTCCTCCCAAACACACTACAATTTCAAGAGAAACTCTTGTGACCCAGTCACTGCCTTGCTTTTGTCTGAAAGCATGTAGCACGCAGGGCACTTCTCTGCCTCGAGGTTGATGTCAATAAATATTGAAACAATGTTGGTAAAAGACTTTCATTTTAAGCCATTTGGGGCCATTGATTCCGCCGTGGTGCTGAAACGCTGGGTGTGTGTCAGCTCAACAGTCGGTGAAATGCTCGTATCGAAGAGCAAAATGCTTAATGCATTATCTGTGGGACCATTTATGTCTGATGATTTCTAGCTTGTAAAAAGAGCTGGCGCTTTTAAATAAAATCTGTGTGGACATTTTCACATTAAAGCATCCGTTGCAATAGCCTCTGAGTCATCACACATCACTGGTTGATGAGCTATCTTGTAAAATGCCCACACTTTGATAGGAGGCTGGTTTCAGGAGACTGATGCAATTGTAGCGAGTAGATTGTTGCCATCATACCGCCACACACTGTACTAAAGGTGGCAACAGATGTGCAAGCAGCTGAGATAAAGATGTGTCCGACAAAAGCTTCACTATGTAAACATTCAGGAAATTCACCATTGAGTAATATTTGAATGCGCTACAACCAGTTTCCTGAATATCACATAGTGGTTTTCTCTGATACGTTTTGGAGTAAACTGCAACGATGCGAACATTCTGACGCCTCAAAGACAGCAGTCACCATTTTCACCATAGTGGTTTAGATTCATCAGTGGAAACGCAACAGATTACATGTGTGCCAATGAGAAGGAGACAGGTGTAACAGTAAAGCTGAAAGGAGCAGATACAGTGAAACCTGGGGTTAACCATCCAAAGAAAAGGACAAGGCAAAAGAGAAAAGAAGAGAGTAAAGGCAGGGTGGAGTGAGTGGAGATAAGCGCCAGGGCAGCAAGACTGGGAGGAAAGGTTTCCGTGACGATAGTGGGACCTGCTATGATGTCTGGTTTGGAGACAGTAACACTGAACAAGAGACAGCAAGCTGAGCTGGAGGTGTCACGGGTCTGGGTCCGTTGGACCCAGTATGTGGAGTTTCATGTTTTTGTTATTCCATGTTTGAGGTTATTATGTTTTGGTTTTAGTTTGCATCAGGGATTGTTTTCTTGTTCTCGGCAGTGTCCGGCAGCCTCGCCTCTGTCAGTGCCCCAGGGTGGCTGTGGCTACAATGTAGCTGTGTGAATGTGTGCGTGAATGGGTGGATGACTGGATATGTAAAGCGCTTTGGGGTCCTTAGGGACTAGTAAAGCGCTATATAAATACAGGCCATTTACCATTTACCATTTCTCTTGTTGTGTTTATGATGATGATGATTATGATGTTTATTATTTGAGTTTCATGTTTAAGGATTTGTTCTCGGTTGTATCTCACGTTTAGTTTAGTTCAGGTTCCATGTGTCATTCTGTCTGTCTCTCAGTGTCAGGTCTGCGTCTTGGTGTGGTGTTCTCATTTCCTGTTTTATTGTGAAGGTCTGGGTCTCATGTGAGTGTTCAGTTTTACCTCTGTCTCGTCTTGTTGATCATTCCCAGCTGTGTCCACCACCTGTGTGTAATTCCCCTGTGTTTCTCTGGGTGTATTTAAGTCATGTCCTCCGTTATTGTAGTTGCTGGTCCGTCTGTGTATTCCACCCTGCGTCATCTGTGTATCTACCATGTCACATCCGTGTGCTCTCCCTGCTGTCCATCGTCATTCTCCTCTGCTCGTTCTCATTCAGGTTTGTGCTTTGCAGTTTAGTTGTTCTCCAGTCTAGTTTAGTTCGAGCTCCGTTTGCCGTTTGTATTTACTTTCATGTTCAATAAACCACCTTTACACCTTCACGACTGCCTGCACTTGGATCCTCCTTCATTTCCTCCACACGGCTCACCTCACTCGCCGTGACAGGAGGTGACAGAGTTAAAAGATGTTAAGACTTTCAAAGTTAGGGAGGCAAGGCTGGGATGGTTTGGCATGTGCAGAGGAGGTATAGTGGAGAAGATTCATGGATGCAGTGAAGGAAAACATGGAGAGTTGGTGTGACGTTAAAGGATGCTAGACGTAGGGTGATTTCAAGGCAGAGGATACACGAGACCTAAAGGGAGCACGTGAAAGTATAAGGAGGAGGAGGAGGAAACGGCTCTTCTGACTGCAATAAGTTTTCTGGAAATCCATGGAAAAACAGCTCTCGGTTCCTTTGGTCCACAACCTCAGTAAAAGCTTTCCTGATGACTTAATAACAGTAGCATCCCCAGGCTTCTACCTTTCTACCTATAAAACCCGGAGAGCAGCCAAATGGCTGGTAGGCTTTTAGCTAAGCTTTAGCTTCAGCCAAGTGGAAGCTAAATTGGCTAGTCATTCATATGTCTATTAGGTTGTTACCTGGGAATTCTGGAGGGAGGGAAGTGGGGGATGTGTGATTGAGGGGGTGGTGGAGCTGCTAAAAGCTGTGCGCTTCCTTTTGTGTTTCATCTTGATGCATTCTCAATCATCCAGGGAAATAAATCCCCAAAAGTCACCAACTTGGAGTGTTTCAGTTTGCCATCTTAGGGAGAAATCAACACACATGGGTGTATGTCCTTTGTTGCTGAGATTTATCGATAAAAACAGTACAAAAAACCAACCGTTTGTACACATATTTACAAATGGCCTGCTGAGTGGTGCATGGAGCATGTTCATTGGTTCATGGACCTCCCTGAACTAATGGCATTTATTGCAATTGTCATCTTGCGGGGGGTTTACAGGGTTCCATCTCTAAATGACTGCTGGTCAGCAAACCTGGGAAACCCACAGATAATTGGAACTATGGCACAAAACCGCTTCCAAGACATCACGCTAAAGCGTAGGTGTTGCATGGTTTTTTTGTACTGGTTTTATCGATAAATCTCAGCAACAAAGGACATACACCCATGTGTGTTGATTTCTCCCTAAGATGGCAAACTGAAACACTCCAAGTTGGTGACTTTTGGAGATTTATTTCCCTGGATGATTGAGAATGCATCAAGATGAAACACAAAAGGAAGTGCACAGCTTTTAGCAGCTCCCCCACTCCCCTCCCTCCAGAATTCCCAGGTAACAACCTAATATACATATGAATGACTAGCCAATTTAGCTTCCACTTGGCTGAAGCTAAAGCTTAGCTAAAAGCCTACCAGCCATTTGGCTGCTCTCCGGGTTTTATAGGTAGAAAAGCCAAATGGCTGCTCTCTGGGAGTTTAAGTTTAATGGGCTCACACGCTGGTTTCAGGTCGTACTGAATAAAACATGAAGATCACTGTGTGAATCATGGTCATTATTAGAGCCACAGTCAGATCCACCCCTCACTCGTCATATCTGGTTCGAAAACACACAGATGGTAACACCAGAAATATTCAGCTTAATGCTTCACAATACATCATGGGAGCTTCTTTTATACTGTCTGTGTTTGCTAGGCAGTACAACATCAGACTGCTAACATGCTCATAATGCTGGCAGGTGGCAGCAAAGACATTAGATAAGGCACTCAAAGGATCCTGAATAGAAATTTATGGGAGAATTCTGAACATGAAAGATAGTTATCACCCATGTAGTCCAATCAACAGCTGAAATGGGAAGGTTTTAAAAGCTGTAATGTGAAACAATGCATGTGCACGTGTAGTACAAGTACAACTTAATGGGGAAAAAAACTTAACTTGGTGCAACGTTTTGCCAAACTTTTTTTTTTCTTGCTTTACTGGATATAACTCTCAATTTATGGCTCTCCTCATTCACTTAGATACAGACTGCAAAGTAAATACATGGATTCAATCCAAGATGGCTGCTAAGTTGATTAGATGGAGAATGAAAGGCTCAATGATAAAGTGTATGTCTACAGAGAAATATGAATGTATGCACCAAATATCAACATAACCAACCAATACTTCATGAGTCTTATGATAGTGCTAAAAAAGAGCCAGGGAATTACCCCAGTCATTGGGATTCATCTTCCAGGAAACAAAAATTATTATACCGAGGCTTTGCATACACATCACCCCTAACCATGGAATGTTAACTTGTCCACCATTTGTTTGACAATTATAGTGACAATGTAGGATCAAGTGAATAATGTATCACTCGTGGAGGCCTAGGGACTGGTCTGCAACCATCTGGCAAGCAAATATGTGTATTTCCTGACTGGTTGCAAGTGGTTGCTGGGAAGCTAGCTGCTAAAGCACCAGTCATGCAGGTCTACATCTTGTCAGTGACCTCCTGGCAACCATCTGTTGCTATGGAAACATGCTTAATCCCTAACCGGTTGGCAAAAACCTCCTCGTGGCTCCTTTGGTCACTAGCACATTGTATGGTCATAGTTTGAACAGAACCCCTCTGCTCTCTCCTTTTGCTCTCTCCCCGAACCAGTCGCAGCAGATGCATGCCTCTCCAGCAGATGCACGCCTGATTCTGATCGAGATTTCTTTGTGTCAGAAGGGAGTTTTTCCTTCTCACTTTTGCTTGAGATTTTCTCTGTATTATTGTAGGGTACTTACCTAAAAAGATAAAACACTTTGAGTTTAGTGTTTTGATTTGGCGCTGTATAAATCAAATTGCGGTGAAGTGACAGACTTGTCTACGAACACTGTCCAGGACTCTCCAATCTGTCGTGAAACCATGAAAACTGCAACACAAGGTTCACCTTCAAAGCAGAAGTTGTGACTTTTGAAACATGTCAGCTGCAATGCTGAGTTGCAACTTTTACTTTGAAGGTGAACAGTCTCCATTTATGTTTTTCTACTGCCCAAATAGTAGTTAGTATAGTTAGTAGCAAGTATTTGCAGATAAACATGAAAAGTTACAGGCAACCATAGCAACTGGCTAGCAACCAAAGTGATCACTGGTCCAGTCCCAAACCCCTGCCAACCAGCTGGGGAAGATATTTTTCCCTAGGAAATGGTGGTTGTGTCACATCCAATATGGCTGACAACGTTCTAGCAATGTGTGCAGGAAGTCAGGTGACTTCATGCGACTAGCCTCAATAAATGAATTCATGGATATTTGTGACTACAAAATTCACAAATTGATCTAGACATGTTAGGTGCCTACATTTTGCCAGGTACTGTATTTCAGTATGGACTGATGCACAAGGAAAAGGTTCATTGTGATGTGGTCCCCACAGTTACATATAGTTGATGCAGTATTGCTTTTATTTGAAGCGGTTATTACTAGGCAGATGCTGAGTTGGTTTTAACCTCTCTGTCTCTGATCGATCTGCCCCGGGGTGCTCCATCGCAGTGCTGTGAATCCCAAACCAGTTTTATATAATGATGAGCAAAGCAGATCTGGGTGGGGTGATCATAAGAATCATCAATTGCAATTGGTCATTTGTATTGACGGAAACCTAAGCGTTCAATACTTTCCAAACAGACACTACTGACTCCATTCAGAGAGTGCTGGTGATCGGTCAAGAGGGCGCACATCAGCCTATCACAGTGCACTGGATGTTTGTGTTCTCCGAGCGTTTACAGTTTTTTTCTTTTCTTTTTTTAAAATGTACAACACACACTCCCAGACATAATCATTTCTCAGAATTTCTTTATTAAAAGAGCCAGTTCCAGTGTGGTTACTAGAAATAAACACGGAGAACAACTTCACAATCCAGCCATCAGGTTTTGCACCACACACTTTAGGGATGCTATTATGGTAACATTATCATATGCAGCTATAACCAACAAAAGAGAGACAAGACAGCAGTTTAATCACTTGATGGGAAATCTTCAGTCATGTCACCAACACAGGAACCCGTGTAATCAGAGCTGCTGCTAATCAAACATGTAAGAAATGGAAGAGAAAGTACATGAATGAACGAGTTTGTTAGCAGCCACTGTCCAGACAGCATTTCCACAAAGAACCTTATTTGCAGCTGGTGTGCTTTTGTGTTGCACAAGACTCCTGCCTGGATAAGAATTTGAACCCACATCACTTTTTTCATCATTTACATTTCAAAACTTTAAGCTTCCAAACTTCATTTCTCTCTGGCAGGTCCCAGACGCCTCAATGAAGGCCGGTGTACATCAGAGATATATATCAGAAGGCTGACACTGGCTGATTTGCTAGTTACAGATTCTCTGAAGAATATTTAAGAATAACACCACTAGTTTTTTTGCATATTATTTTGTGCTACACTATAATTTTTTGATGTATTGTTTTGGGACTATTTCTGAGGTCTACTCAATATTCTCAGAGTTTATAAGACTCAAAGCATGTTTATGCTAAGAATATATTCTGTTTTACACGGATAGAAATGAAACCAGGTCTAAATATATTCAGGCAAAATGCCTGAATGTGAAAGTCAGGTAAAGAGTTTTTCTTCAGTTGAAGGAACTTTTTCCTTAGTCATTATTATAGCTCAGGCTTCAACTTGTCGACCAATAAACAAAATAAAACAACAAAAAAACCCCAACAAAAATCACTTTGGGCAACTTGTTCTTGATCTCATGGAGATAAAAAATAAATCCGCAGAAACTCTAGCAGCTAAAACTATGAAGATTGGTTGCCCCTAATGCGCAATACACTTCTGTTTTGAGGCATACCACATTTCTGTAATGCACTTAAAAACAACCCCCCCCCCCAAAGTTCGTATTATGTCTAGAACAGCACTGCACCATGACAACAGTGCTGGTTTGGGCTATCATTTACCACTGACGCTGTACTGAAGCCAGTGCTGGTGCAGAGATATTTCGGCTTTCTGAGAACAAGCCCACATTTCGGGAATAAAATGTTCCAAAGTCTTACGTAGATGACTTTTACTGATTTCCATCTGAAGAAAATCATGGGAGACAGTATCTGTGGGCTGCATCTGCAAACCATTGGTACATTTCTTGTGTTTACTTCTCTCATAATTACTAACATCGGTAGTCCATCAGTAGCTGTCCAGTAGCTTTGGAGCCAGCATGTCTGGTGCCAACTTCTTAGCATTGATAGCGCATCTGGACTCACATGTGTGTATAAAAAACAGTTAAAGATCACTGTGCTAACCACTGTTACTGTGAGCATGCATGATGAAGTTTAGCTGGCGATGAACATCAAAGCACAGCTGAAGCTCACAGGCAGCAATGTTTTAATAACTCGTCATCTACTGATGAAGACTTAAAATGTAATTTCATGGCAATTCATTCAGTAGTTATTTTGACTCTATTTAATAAAAATGTGCTTGTTACAACAATGGCAACACAAAACTGAAACCACTGAATTTAGTGGCTGTAGGTGCAACTGCTGCAAAATTCCCCAATGGTTGTTAGATGCTGTCCCCCAGTTTTTGTCTGCCAGGATTTTCTTCCATACCTTCTGCTAGTAATGCTACGTAACAACTGCCTCTCAAACAAGTCAAAATGTGGGCTTATTTGCAAAGAACACTGAAGCAGAACTGCTTCCACATCTGCACCATCACTAATTAGAATTCACCCATAAATTGTTTCTTCTGTGTTTGGAATAGATTTAATCTGCAGAAAAAGACATCACAGACTTTTTAACCACTGTCAGGAATGAGATGAGCTTTTAGAAACTGCTACATTTGACTCTTTCTTTCCATCCAGTCATGCTTGTAAAGGAAGACCAACAGGACAGCTACAGATCCTACAGTTGTGCACGAAGTCGCTTTGAGATTAATACACCGCACCGAGGCAGCACAAAGAAGCCTGGATTGAATTCAAACAATGGAAGCAGGGCCTCTGTATTCGAGCCCACTTTGTATCTGTCACCTTTAGCTTCTGGCATCGGCTAAATGTGACGTGCAGAATAATAGTCTTTGTGATATAGCAGCATTGTATTTGTCACAGTGCACCTCAAAGAATTATGAAGAGTATAGTCGGTACATGAAGGTAAAAATGTTTTCTAAATACGAGGACCAGTTATTACAATATGAAAATATTACATTTGCTTAAGATTAACAATCCATTATGAAAAGGGTGGGAAGGGGGGCACAGAAGAGCATCACAGGTTCGATAACATGAGGTTTTTTTTAGGTCTCTGGAGGAAGAAGGACAGCGAATCAGCACAGCATTACTCTGATAGGCAAACCTGAAGAGTTCTTACCCCCTTTAGGAACGGGGTGGTCTACTTTTTCTCTTGAGTTACCCCATCATCATCATCATCATCATCACACCAATGAATCAATATCCTTAAACTCAGTATTTGGTACAGGGAGTAACACAATATCTAAAAAGAAGCAGTAAAATACAAACCAGGTTAATCCAGTTCCCACAAATAAGCAATGCACTGGTTTACACACAGTAACAACTTTCCTCTTTTCAAGTGCAAAAAAAGAGAACAAAAAAAAAAAAAGAAGAAAAAACTGTACGCACATACGGACACTCACAGAGACACTGGCCCTTCAGTTCATGACAATTAAAGAGAAACTTCCTTTCGATTTGTCTCTCGAGTACAAACATCTGAGGTCAGCAACGACTCGACTGCACAGCAAGTCCATACAGTGTAGAATTCAAAGAAATTGCTTCGGCAGCCACTTTGCATATAAAGTCTGTATAAAAGGAGCAATAGTAAGAGGCCCTCTTCAAACGTTACCCCTTCTCCTAACTGCGAGCTGAGCTGGAGAGACAGGAGGAGCGAACTGCACGTTTGGTTGATGTTTCTCCAGCTGAAATAAAGGCGAGAGGTAAAAACAGGAATACGGCGAGTTGAGCCCCCCCCCCCAAAAAAACCCACCCACCCACCCACTCCCAAGTTTACAGAGGTCTGATAACAGTGGATGCATTGCAACTCAAAGAAGATCCGATCCACATTATCACAGCAGAGTAGGAAGATGTCATTCCGTACAGACGGTCTTTCGTATACAAAACAAAGAGTCATGTAAAAAACAGAAAAACAACAACAACGGGCGTACGTGGGTACACTCCAACATGATGAAGACGGTAGAAAAATATAGACTTTTTCTTAAAGTCACTTAAATCCAAAAAAGTTTCAGGATAACTTCTTAAAGTCTTATTCAAACTGCTTAACCTGAAGGCATTTTGGTTTTAGAAAATTGTATCAGGGGATTTTTTTTAAATTACTAGTTAAAAAATATGGAAGAAGCAACAACTAGGATTTGGTTAACATATTGTAAAATTAATTTAAAAGCTTTGAATTTTGTGAATTTGTCTGCAAATCTGGATTTATTTGGGTCGTAGCTTCCACCTGTAACCTGACATATTGTCACATTGTGGTCAGCTATGAGATTATTAAGAAAGATGTTCCAAATCCTTGAACTTTACAGTCATTGGCAAGTCTGCACTACCACTTCTTTCTTCTGTCTTTAAAGGACTAAGAGGCGAGAGCACGGCCTACGACAGCTGGGAGGCTACAGCCCCCCTGCGATTCAGGATAAACAGAATGGTTGGATTAATGGAAAACAAGCACAAATGTCCCCTATTTGTAGACCTTTCTTTGACGGACTGAGTCTTTATTTCTGTTCCTGTTAAACTGAGGCTGGGAAGAGTACTCCACATACTGTATGTCACATATGATATCAGACTAGAAAATGTATAAACTAATTTTCTACCTTAGCAGATTTCAAAACAGCAGCTCTAATCAGTTCACAGATGAGTTATGCCTCATTTAAAGCCTCACATTAATGCTACAGACAGACCACCACTGCACAACCCAAATTACTACAACCATGTGCAATGAATTTGCGATCTTGTCTTTGAAATTGTTGCTCTGGAAACGACAACCCGATATGCAACCACTCGCAGTCAGCTGTCTTTAAAATGACTTTGGCCCAATGTGAAGAAGCAGTGAGACAGAGGTAGTCTGCTATCGGTCTGGTATCGGCATGCAGTCCGTTTGTGATAATACATGAGTAACTGTAAAAAATCAGTAAGAAGTCAAAGCCTGCTGCAGTCTCGACATAACCATAAACGACGTCCATTCAGAGTTCAGTCAGAACCTCTGAAATAGATCTATTTATTCTGAAATAGTGACATAGCTGCTGCAGGAACAGCAATTTTACTGCAAAATGATACAGGAATTCAGCACTGTTGCTTTTCTGTAGGAAAACGGCCAGAATCCAACCAGCAGACAACAAGTTGATTCGAGTCCTATTGCAAAGAGATGCATCACAGACAGGTTTCTCTCATCGACGCAGACTGACTATAATTGAATGCAACATGATGGCAATCAATGTGACTGAGAGTGATTGCAGTCAGTTCAAACTGGACTGCAACTGTTTAGAGACAGGCTGCCTGGCGGGAGGCAACCTGTCTCTAAACAGTTGCAGTCAGTTGGGTGCAATTTCCTTGTGTTTCAAAGTGGTTGCCTAGAGGTTTATTTATTAGGCAACCACTTTTATTAGCAACTAGTTTGTAAGCAACTTAAGGGGAAGTCAGGTAACTATACTTTGCAATGAGATCGTTTTCAAACGCAAGTCTCATTGTTTTAGTATGTTACACCTTAAACCTGAATAGGATTTACATTTGGACTAATTCACAGTGAAACAAATGCCCTTTTCTAATCAAACCAAAGCCTTCATAATGAAAGAGAATGCATAGTCATGACGCGCACGAGGAAGAAATTCAGTATGGAAAGCAAGGCGAAAGAACAGGGGCTAACAACATTAGCATCAGCTAAAAACCTCCAACTTGTTCACAAAGGTATGAAAATATTAAAGTATATTTGTCTCGAGGACTTGTAAAGTAGTAAAATTCATGAAAAAAATAACTTCAGCCCCGTTCTGGCGATCCCATTTATGAAACGACGCCTAGGTCGCAATTAAAAAACGGTACAAAATAAAAGCATCTATTTTTCGCATTGCTGTTTAGAAAAACAAAAACAACACAAATTCCCCACAAACACAGAAATGAAACAATTTAGCTCACAGTTTCCAACCAGATAGGCTACGCTAACATTAAACAAATGTTAATGTTATATCAAACTATTGTGTGCTCTTTAATTTGAAAAAATATTGGGCCACGCCCCCTAACAGGACAAATCCATGCTTAAAAAAAAACGTCTCTCTTATAAAGTAACCACAAAAGAAACAACGCACACTGCACAGTGTCATCGTAGCAGAAAACCTTTAAATATTTTTTGAAATCATAGAGTGTAAAAAAAGGTGTTGCGCTCTCATTCCCACTTTCATTACAAGCTTCTTTTAGTGTATTAACCTGCATAATAAGTGTAATGTTCAATACTGCACTGCTATTCTTTTCTACTACACAGGCTGCTTCACTCAAATAAAAACTGCCATTACCAGCGTCAAGCTCTGTTTGTCACGTTTTGTGATACGTTTCCCTCCTGGCTCCATAATGCTCTATTGTACAGTGTTTAAATTAGTAAAAAACAACAAAACAAAACAAAAAAGTTAATATGAACCAAAAACACTGTCTGAGGTCTGCATGACAAATTCTTCTCATCTTTGTGACAATTCAGTTGGTGATACTAAAACAAACGCACGGGAAATAAAGTGCATCGAAATGACCTCTGTGTTGCTACATATGGTGGAAGCATCCAAGCGGTTCAGTGGAAGCAGTATTAAAGTCCCTCCTTTCCATTTCTGCATGCATTTATGATTCATGGCAACAGAGTCAGTATCTTCCAATGTGTTACTGTGACTGTAAACAATGGGAATGGAAAGGAAGAGGCATTAGACGAAAAAGAAAAACGTGTTGAGATATCTGAGTGATGTTAGATATATACAAAATATTGGCACATTATCTTAAAAACAAGACGCTGGATGGAGATCAAGTTGTCTAAGAACGACTACTTAAACAACTGAACCGTCCAGTCTTTTGTCTCACAGTATGAAAAGTGCACTAACTGCCAAACACAACAGCATTTTCCAGTCCTCCCTTCATGCCTCATCAATGCCACTTCAGTCCTGCTCTCTCTTTCACCTGCGCTAACTCCCTCCATACACTCGCGACCCCTGACCTTTCTCACACCTGCGTCTCCACACCGTTAAGCTTAGGCATCAAGATGCGAGGAGTCACCCCAGAGTTGAGGTCCCTCTCGAACTCCAAAAGCTGGCCCATGAAGTTGAGATTCGGCGACACCACAGGACGGCGGCTCCGCACGTATTTGTAGGCATCTGTCATTGTCATGAGGGTGTGCTTCATTAGGTAGGCGATGACAATGGTTGCAGAACGGGACACGCCTGCCTGGCAGTGTACCAGCACTCCCTGTCCACTCTGATATGCCTCCTCTGTGGATGAGAGCAACAAAACGGATGAGCTCAGTTTTCATTCAAGAAGTAAAAAAATGACCTAACACTGCATCAGTTTTTTTCTTAACACAAGTAACACACATTTAGCAACATGTACATCATCAGCACTTGCTTTTAATAATTCATTTCATTTGTAACTTTAAAGAAAAAGTTTTACCAGCTATTAAATAAACTTGCAGATGAATCACAGAGTGCATGGCACAGAGTCAGCAATTCACTTCATAGACACTAACACAATAGCTTTTAAAGGAAACAAAGGAACTAACGATCACATTGCAAGTCACTGCCTTTCCTCTCTCTTTCAGTACAAAAAGAAAAAGCAGGTTACCAGGCAACAGTTATCGCAGACTACTGACTTCAGTAGTCTCCTGACTCCTGAAGTCACAGCAAGGAGTAATAAAGCATCCCGCAAACACTCTGACACTGAGTAACCACTGTTTGAACATTAGCTCATCATTGAAAAATAAAAGTGACAGTAACAGCTATCTGCTCGACGTCTTAATAAACATATGCTCGATGTCATTCCTATATCTTCTGGTAAGGGGAAGCTTGTTAACCTTAATTTTGCTACACTATCCTTTTATCAACAAGACCAACTGCGGGTCCTACCTGCATACCATGCATCACTAATTGAGCTCACTAGCTGTCGCAGTAATGAGACAGAGGCTTGTTTTTGTATTTGAAGAGCAGTGGGACCGTGACAGTTGAAATGCTGGTACAAATGAGTTCACCAGTTCAGACCAGTGTCCTCCTAGAAGTATGCCACTTGGAAGTCATTCAGGCACTTATTTGGACAAATTGATGTATTACCTTAATTAGTTTTAATTTCATTGTTCCTAGTACATAAAAACGACATTTATGGAATCAACAGTGAAATCTACTAAAACACTCTAAAAGGTTTGCTGACTAGGACACAAAATTTTATTTTAAAAATCAGAATTTTTCTTCTTCCAGACTTCTACGTCTTCTTTGGCCTCTCTCTCTTTCAAATAAAGTTTCTTAATAAAACAGGATTATCACCGCCTTGCTAAATGCTTGTTAACACAATAATCACATGGCAGAAGACCACACCAGATGCCAACTGGAGCTACAATCCACATGGGCTCATCAAAATAAGCCAAAAGAAGATTGCTGAAGTGTTATACTACATTTTATCGATAGTTCATGTTGCTGGTGGTGTCGTAATGGTGTGGGGGGTAAATTCTTGGCACGCTTGGCCCCCTTAGTACCAACTGAGCATTGTTTAAAGTTCTGGATCGTTCTAAGGCAAACGGGGTCCCAGCAAGGTTCACCTAATAAGGTGACTGATCAGTGTATTTAAGATGCTATGTGGGTGCCTGCACACACATGTGCTTATTCAAAACAATATTAGAAGAGAGGGCATGACTCGGGGAAATATTGGTTATAGATGCCCACTCTGGTCATCTGTGTCATAATCATATCTTGGTTTTTAGATTGGCCCAGATTGAAATTTTTTGTCTAGATTTGCTTCTCAATAATGTTTCTTGGTTAATGAAGTAATTTGATGCTGCTTCATGCCCAAATGCAATGCATTCTGTACATAACACATAAATTAGCACAGTTAAAAATTAGCATTGCTCTGATGTTAGCATGCTAGCTTCCACTCACAACAAAATTGCTAATTCTTGGCAGTAGGTTTACCATTTCAGTGCTGACACAGCTACTAGTTAGCACCTAAGATGACATTTTTGGTAAAAGCCCTTTTTACATCTGAAAGATAGCTAAGATAGCATGTACTACGTCTGTCTCTACGTAATGCAGAAACTGATATCAAGCTTCTATATAAATGCTGGTAGGTCCACAAACAAGCTAAGCCTCCCATTATTTGGATTAGCATTTAAAATGTAATTACTAGTGGTGTCAGCGTTAATCTCGTTAAAATGACGTTAAGGCCAAACCGCGCTAACACGTTGACACCGTGTAGCCCTCGCACGGGGCGATTCACGTTAACTGGCTAAAGGAGATTTGCCGCATTAATGTGGTTATGGTGTTAACATCATTTTAGCGAGATTAACGCTGACAGCACTAGTAATTACTAAAGTAGAACTTTTAACCCCTTATTACTAGGGGTGCAACAATACACAAAATTCACGGTTCGGTTCGATACTTTGGTGTCATGGTTCGATATTTTTCCGATACAAAAAAAAATGCTCATGCCTTTTTAATTTGTCATTTATTAAATTTTCACGGCACATTCCGCACCACATCTCTGTGCGTTCATCATTTGTTTGAAGCCAGCTCACCTCCTGCAACTACTTTTCCGAGAATACGTGCTTCTTTTGTGGTTCGGACTCCTTCTGACATTTCTTTGGAGGTGGAGGAACATCACAGTAATTGCTTAAAGGAGCTTGCTTCTTCGACATCTTTAAGAGTTCTAAAGAAATGTCTGTCCTCCTCCTGAAAATCTTATGTATGCAAACACGCGTTGCAACTTCTTATCTTGTGCCCGTTTTTTATTTTGACAGCAAATGTGCACCTGCGGACCACTTATGTGCAGCCCTGGTTATTT
>NW_005187650.1:430721-433979 GCF_000239375.1 Pundamilia nyererei | reverse complement strand
CCCTGCCGTCATTTTAATAAAGCCTCACCTTTCTGTTAAAACCTTACTACTCCTCGTCGTCATCTGCTTTTGGGTCCTGTTTCCACACACATCGGCGCACCCCGCCGTGACAACAATAGAGAGCCAGGCATACAACAAACTAAATTAAACCTTGAATCTGGAGCAGACACGGTCACCGTGTCACTCCAAATTGTCGTCCGCCCAACTACTCTAATTAAATTATTATGTCCATTAACATATATGCCATCCCTGGTCGTCACCCAGCAACCACAGTGCAGAGGACACACACACACACACACACACACACACACACACAAACAGTGCCTTATCTTTTATAGCCATAGGGTTTTTTTTACAATGGGTGGTGCTTGTGTGTACTGTAACTGTTTTCAATAAAAGGCGGCAAGCGGAGGCCGGAGTCGGAGTCGTCTGAGGTTGGGTTCAGAGTGCTTTTCTGAGACACCGACCGGGGCTTCCCTTGCGCAAGTTAAAACCGATCGATCGCTGTTTGCCTTGATTTGTTCACAGGAATAAGTTTCTGAACCAGCGGGCCTGTTGCTGCACAGACCCAACAAGCTGCGTCACAGCAGGGCTGAGGTGATTCAAATTTACTAACGAGGTGGCTTGTAAGAGGCTCCGGCAGCTACACTATTCCGCTCGGTGGTTGGTAAACGCTCGGTGGTTTAGCATGTGTACACCATAGTGTACACCATAGTGTACACATGGCACCAAATGAACACCTACCAGCCGTAATGGAGGCTTCAAGAAGGTATCCACAGGTGATATTAGTAACATGAGTAACACTAATCAACACACGTATCACCAAGTCAGGCTTGGCAGTGACATGTACGTAACTCCTAGCTGCAACACTGGGTGAGGTCAGGTGACCGAAAAGCCGGATGGGGATGACAACAGGTACGCAATTCGGGGCGCTCAGATAGCCGCTACTATTTATAGCAATGCCCCCTTATGTGCCTTACTAATAGTGGGATCAACAACCAGTAAATATAATGTTCATCCTGCTACATAAGGAAGGATTCAGAGTCACCTGATCCAGCCCTAACTACATGCTTTAGCAAAAAGGAAAGCTTTTGCTCAATCCTGAATCCAAACTAGAAGCTGGTTCCACAGAAGAGGGGCCTGAAAACTGAAGCCTCTGCCTCCCATTCTACTTTTAAATACTCTAAGAACAACAAGTAAGCCAGACGTGCGGAAGCAAAGTGCTCTAATAGGGTGATATGGTACTACAAGGTCATTAAGATAAGATGGGGCCTGATTATTTAAGATCTGACACACTAAGACACTGACGTGGTGACAGTACTTTTATTGAAATAATCTTTCACCGTGGTTTATAGGACACAGACACTCCCGCTCCACTGTGACCTCGCTCTCCCTCCTCTCTCCGAATGTCACTGTGAACATAAAGAGTCACAATCAAATCTGCATCCCAGCACACCTGTTCACCCCGCCTCTGCGCCGCCCCTGGAGATTGCTGAGCCTCTGCAGCCGGCCAGAGACCACACTCAGGCCACACCTTGTATATGAGGATTTTGAATTCAATTCTGGATTTAACAGGGAGCCAATGAAGGAAAGCCAATATAGGAGAAATATGCCCTTTCTTTCTACTCCCTGTCAGTACTCTTGCTGTAGCATTATGGATTAATTGAAGGCTTTTCAGGGAGTTTTTAGGACATCTTGATAATAATTACATTAGTCCAGCCTAGAAGTTATGAATGCATGAACTAGTTTTGGTTTGGTTTTTTGGTTAAACCATCGTAGAAATATCATATTTCTAAGATTTTCAGGGCCAGGGGCGGATCTAGAGAAATTTTCTTGGGGTGGCATGTGGGTGGCAAAGAAATCAAATGGGGTGGCAAAATCAAAGCCTTTGTTTATGCACGTGGTTACATATGGCTAAAATTATTCAAATGCAGTAAGTATACATGTTTTTCATATAAATATAGTCTATAACTTAATAATTTTCTGTAACCCAGATAATTAAACACTTAAGTTACATAAAACATGTGAATTTTGATTTTATGTACTGTGTAGCCTGTATAATAAATAAATATGTAGCGCAATATCCTGAATGCTACACAACATGGGGTGGTTCATTTACATACACAAGTCTAAATTAAGTTTTACGCTGTTTTTTGTTAGAAAAAAAAATCGAAATGTTACATGCTTAAATTACACAGAATGTCAGAAATCTGCACTGTCACGAACAAAAATTTAAATCAAATTTTTCATGATTTGTTGGGTTAACCCTCTGAGGTCCACAATATAACTGGTCGTTTTTGACCCCTTTTGATTTTACATTTGTATTTCACCTTCAAATTTCATTTTATTTTTTTCCCTTGCCTTGCTTGGTATCATTCTGTTTTAGCTCAACCTCATGTGTCTAAATTTAGTTGTTTTTTCATTGACTTACTGTACTAACACAACTAATCTGAAATCACACAAAAAACATAAAAATCCTTGTAGTATTTTTTTGTACTGTAAAAAACCACAGAAATATTGAGTAAATAATTTTTATAACTTGAAATGCAAATATAAATTTTACATTTGGAAAACTTATGCACACATTTTGTAAACATATCTACAGTAACTAGTTATCTAAAAATGTAGCCAATACACCTGCCGTTTTTTGTTTTTTAATTTTGTACAACAATTTAAAAATATTACTATAACTAAAATGAGAGAACAACCAGGTATCGCAAAAGGATGTCCCACAAAATATTTGTGCCAGTTTAAAAAAATTGGTTTTCCACCACAAGACAAAGGAGCCCACCACAGACAGTCAGAAATATAATAATTCTGATCACTTATCAGCACATATCCATATTTTTATATCTATAAAAAGAAAGCTGACGCTTGCAAGACTTTATCAATGGTGTGAGCATCACAGCAGATGCCTTTGTGTCAAAGTAACTGAGGATAAAACAGAAAAACATGAAGGAGATTTTCCTGGGTTGGCTTTTAATAGCAGATAGCCTTAAAAATATTCTGCAGTAGAACAAAAATTGAAGAAAACCATGAATCAACATATAAACATTGCCTGATGCTGCGGAAGTGAAGCAGAACAAAGTTACAGAGGTTTTATTAGAGACACAGCTAGTGTCTTGCAAGTGTTTTGCAATTTTGCATAATTTTAAAGAGTTTACATTTGTTCAGTACTGAACAGCAGAAATGAGACTTTCTTGTAAGTAAAAAAAAAAATAATTGTATTTGCGCTGTCCTTAGAAAATGCTTTCAGAA
>NW_005187650.1:407773-430701 GCF_000239375.1 Pundamilia nyererei | reverse complement strand
TGTGGCGAGCTCAGACAAGGAGGAGACGGAGGTATCGTTTGGTCTTGCTTCCCGTGAGCTAGCCAGGGAGCACAGCCGTTTATTAACATCTGCAGAAGAACACTGCCGCTAGCTAACTGCTCAGGGCGGCAACAGCACAGCAACAACAACAACACACAGGGCGCCCTCTGACCCCGGAAGGACACACCGTCGCAGCGAGAGGGCGTCACCCGTCACTATGGCAACATAAACAAAACATAACTGTACAAACAGAACCCCGAACAGCCCTGACCCGCTACAATATATATCCTGCTGCTTTTGCACATGCACTCACATAACGCTTATCGATTCTCTGCGCGATCAACCTCTCACATGTTTAAGCTTGTTGCGGGAGAGTTCACCTGTCATTTTTGCATAGTAAGCTAACGATTGATAAGACGATGTCAGAGGAATTGGTGCGCAAATTATCATCACTCACCAATCAGTGCTGTCGCTCTCTATACACAGTTCGCCCGATTGCAAAGTGAAACAAGTGAAAGCAAAAAACAAGCGCAAATTCAAACGCGATTTCAATATGTCACATATTGACAGTGGCTCATCGATGCCAATGACATAATTACCCAGCTACATTTCCGAAAGAATGCAAAAGCATTGACATATATTCTTCCGTCCTACGATAGCCCGACGGACAGGGCAGAAATAGATTTTGGTAGCCCGACTGGAAAAATCGCTAGCCCCAGGACGTCGGGCAGCCAATTTTGCGAGCCCTGTATCTGATTGAGGAATCACTCATCTTTGGAAAAGAGAGTTTATTACAGAGAAATGGCTCTTTCCAAAATAAAAGCTATACTATCCGCTTCATCTGGGCTATATTCTCAGCAGCATATTAAACATATCAGGTCCCCATAAGGAGAATCATGTGCTAACGGCTGTCTAAATGACTCGGGTAAAGTTTGTAGCATGCGTGCTTGTTGTTTTTGTCTGCTTCCACTTGTCTTTGCACTAGGATGATGTCGGTGTAAATGTGCAGTCATATTTGTTGTGTTCCCACTAGTGCTGTCAGCGTAAATCTCGTTGAAATGACGTTAACGCCACAACACGGCAAATCTCCGTGCCAACACGTTAACGAGCTAACTGCGCTAACACACTAGCTCCCACCCATGTAATTGAGCATTGCATGGCACATCCAACATACTGTTTTACTTTAGTCCATGACGCGCTTACCTTCAGGGTCATACATCACATGAAAACCAAAATAGTTCCAAACGGCAGATCTGAATGAGGGTGGGGGAAGTTCAATTTGCCATGTTGCAAGGAGAGCTTAACTTCTGTCTCGCTAGCTTGCCCTGCGCTCAGTGAATCTGCGTTCGACTACTCCGCCTAGGCTGCACTGTCAAGCGCAGATCCACTGAGCGCTCAACACAGACAGCATCGTCAGAAGGAAAGTTGATAAAATAAATTAAAATTTTATTTTGTATTGTTTGATACATATGCGTACAGAACCGAAAGCACTGTATCGAATGGTTCAATATCGATACGAGTATCGTTGCACCCCTACTTATTACCTAATAAAGTAATCCCACCACAGTGCCCAACACTGCACACATCAATGTACAAGAGGTGGAGCACTCACCAATAAACTCAAAAACCTCCTCGAAGTACTGTCGAAGGTTTTGCTTGCTGTTGTCAGTGGCTGGGATCCTTTTGTAGCGCAGTCCAGAGCTGACGTGGTAGAGAGGCAGGTGTGTGGTCACGTTGACCACGTAGCCGATGTTGAGGCGTAGGAGCAGGTCCAGGTCCTGAGCATCTCTCTCATTTCCCAGATACAGGAAGGGCAGGATGGGACTGACCACAGCGTTCTCCGCATCAGGAGTCATCACAGACTCATCGGAAAGAGAAGCCGGCAAGGAAGAGGAGAGCGGCAGAGAGAGGCGCACTGGGAAATGATAGTGTCGAGAGGTGGTGTTAACTGCGAGTTAACAAGTAGCTGCTACAACAAAGCACCAAATCAAGAGAATACTTAAAAAATCAATACAATGCAACGACAAAAACTAAAGTGAATCTGCAATTCTGTCCCTGATGCAAAAGTGGGTCATATTATTCTGTGTGCATTATTGGTAGATTATAAAAGCAGGTTGCACTAGAACATTAACACTGTCATAAAATGAAGCTAACCAAAAGATTTTTGATCAACAGCTGTGATCAAAACAAGCTGACACCAGCTATTATGACCCAGGTTTACATCACTGACCGCAATGGCCTCAGCACAATTGGATTTTAAGCTGTTCTTACTTCTGTTGTTCTCCTCATCTTGCTCTCTGTTCAGGGAGTTCAAGGCCAGGTGAAGTGACTGAGCCGACGACAGAGTGTGTCCTCCCTCCCTGTCTCTCTGCCAAGGCTTGGGTTTGATTAGCGTAGTGGGGGCGGATGGTGGAGGGGAAAAGGACACAGGTGACGGTGGGGAGGCAGAGCGGGGAGAGGGGGAGGAGGGATATGCTGCGTCTTCGTCATGGTCAGGC
This sequence comes from Pundamilia nyererei, assembly GCF_000239375.1. Taxonomy (NCBI): domain Eukaryota; kingdom Metazoa; phylum Chordata; class Actinopteri; order Cichliformes; family Cichlidae; genus Pundamilia; species Pundamilia nyererei. Next base: position 428,203 of record NW_005187650.1, on the reverse strand, counting down.
CCATCGCTCATTCCCGCATCCTCGGCTTTATTCAAAAGCCTCTTCAGCGAGCTCCGACCGTCGTCGTACTCCGGTCCTGACCTGCAGCCTATAAAATCGAGGGCTGCCATTTTGCCCTGCTGAAGCCGCCTCCGTCCAGCGTGGTCTGTGAGCTGCGTCTGTGCGTACTCCTTGAGGTTTTGACAGTCCAGGAGAACGAGCCCTGTTCCATTACTGCCATTCTGGGTCTGACTCGCACAGGTTTTCGGGACTCCTACACCTCCCCCAGCACAGTGATTTTTTTGAGGTTTAGAGTGGGTCATCTTCTTGGCCAATTCTTCGGGCCAGATGGTGCGCACGCTGTAGTCGTCATCATCGGCTTGATACACAGACATCGGATGAGCTGCTGGAATGCTTCTTCCTGGGGGTTTGCCTCTGCGAGGGTTGTATGTGACCACTATGGGGTCGCTGCTGCAGTAGCTGCAGGTGGAACTGCCCGTTTGGGAAGCTTTGGGGTTGCAGCCTGTGACGCAGCTCTGTATTGCCCGCAGAGGGGCAGAAGAGGACAGCGGGGTGCAGGGAAGACATCCTCCTACAAGTTTTTTGCGAAGAATAGCAGGACTCTCAAAGTTTCCAGCCTCACCAGAGCAGGAGGCACAGCGGAGAGGTTTGAACAGGCCCGCGCGACACTCAGAAGCAGTGCTGTTAGAAGATGAGGTGTTAGAGGTGGAGGCGTTGGAGAGACACCCACCCAGATTTCTCAGGCCCATTTCTTTACCTCCTCTCTTTACTGCTCCAACATTGTGACCACAGGAAAATGAGGTGGAAGTGCTTCCACCACCTCCTTGAAAGCTAGCTGAGTGCCCTTTACACCCTCTGCATCTTACCAACCTCCAGCAGCCACAACTGAATGGGTGCGCGCAGTCGATGGTGCAGGTGTGGTCAGGGCTGGGGAACCCTCCAGCGTGGGAGGAGCAAGGAGAGAGGGGTAAACCATGAAGAAGGTGAGGGCGGTGATCCCTGGGTTGAGAGGCTGGGTGAGGCTGTCTACGTTGCTGAAGAGAGGCTGCGACATAGGTGGGTTGGGAGGAAGGAGATGGGGGGTAGGTGGAGTTTAGGATGGCAGCATGGGGCAAAGGGACAGAGTTGTGGTGGTGGGTCAGACTGTGACTATTTAGGCTTTGATGGACCGGTCCCAGTTTGGTGCTTGTCCTGTGACCTATAGAGGAAAACTCGTGGTCACATCTGTTAAGAAAACCAGTGTTTTCCTTCTCCTTTTCACTCCTAAACTTATGCTGCTGCGCCTGGGCGGGGACAAACTGTAGGACCCCACCAGGGGCTGATGACAGCTGACGAATTCGCTGTGGCCTGTGTTCGACGCCACCTGGCCTCCCTGCAGTTCCGGTTTTTCTCTCACACGGTCCTTGTTCGAACCCTGAAGAGACACATTTCCCTCTGCCACTTTTTATACTCCCGCTACGCCCTAATGAGTTGCTGAATCCTCCTCCTCCTCCACCACCTCTTCCTCCTTTGTCCAATGTCACTCTGATATCAATAGTATGCGTGTGTGAGGGCAGACGCGGGCCGAGAGTTACCGTGCCATTGCTGTGGCAGTGGCTAGGGATGTGTCTGACGGCCGCCGGGAGGACAGGTTGGTCGCCCTTGAATTTCTGCACACGAGAGGACCTGCGCTTGCATTCCAGAGTCAGAGATTTACAGGTGGGTGAATAAAATTGGGACTGAGAAGGATGGAGATGAGCAGGTTGAGCGACTTGTCCATTGGAGGAGGCTGTGAGATGAGAGGAGTGCTGCGGGATAGTCTGTGGGGAAGCCTCGCAAAGGGCTAAATTTTTGGGGCGCTGAATGACCACTATGCGTTCGTCAAGAGGGAGGGGAGGCATCTGGGTTTATGCAAAGCTGTCCAGTGAAAGGGGAAAAAGAGAGATAGAGAAAATAGTCAGGGATTTAGTCTTAGTTCACATATACACTGGAAATGAGGGGCACACTTTACATTCCTTCAGTTTAGATGCAAACAGCACGTGCTCATAAAAGATTATGAACATTGCCTTGCAGCTCCTGAGTTGTATGACGTACACAGATGCAAATGAAAGATTTTTTGTAATTACAGCTTTCAGTGTTTTTTTTTTGAAGAGCAAAATTATTTGTGAAATGTAAAGCTCCAAATCCTCAACAACAATGACAACTATTTTCACAACATCAACAGATTTTTAGGTTTTGTATATTTTTGTAAGTCACCTGTAAAGGTGTCTTCCTCGTGACAAACCATGCCAAGAGTAAATACAAAACAACCGACCAACAATCTCTGTTTTGACCTTTATTAACTTGGTGGTATTTCTCTTCATATTTGCTGCAAATGAAAGAGAAATTCTATGAAGTGAAGACCCATAGAGGTGCATGTTTAAGGTGAATGGATATCACAGGAGTAATGACTTTTAAGGAATCCATTTAAACATGCACTGCACAATCTCAGTCTGCTTATACCAGGGCCAGTGGACAGACGCTTTAACCTTCATCTGTATTTATAGGAATCTGACATTCAGTTTGAAACTGCTCCCGGGTAATCCTTTTGGTATTCAACTGTGAGATTCTGAATCCAAAGGTTCAAGAGTGTGTACCTGTTTGCTGTTAGCAGCAAATAATCCTAGCTAATCCTGATAGCAGTGAGGCTTCTTAGCAGCTCTGTTGCAAAAGCTGCATCAAACAAGCTTCAGTAACCTTCATCCCTCTGAGAGGTCCCCAACAAGATGTGTGAACATGAAATAACAGACCATGTTAAAAGCAGCTGAATATACTGCTGAACATAGTATGTTCTGGATGTTAACATTATGTAGCCTTTATTTTGTTTGTATGCTGAAATATGTATGTGGATGCCAAGCTGATTTGGGCACTTAACGTTTTTCCAATCTGTTGAATTCGGCACAAAATGTCTTTTTGTATTTCCGTCTCTGCAGTGCATTTTCACTGCGGAACATCCTAGTGACTCACAGTTAGCTAATGGCTCAGTGAGATTCTTCACTTTGTGATTATCTGAGATGAAAGACTTCCTGCCCACAGCCATTAGGCCGTTCACCCTGTCTTTGGTAGCAACTAATTTAACCACATCCTTTGGGCCAATTAAAAACAAGCATTTGTCCAGGCCATGGTATAAACAGAAGGTCACCACGTAGACAACAACACGGCTCAGCTGGAGAGAAAGTTTTCACATCATGACGCAGCAAAAAGAGATGAAGTCAGTGTAATAATAAAACACACATTGAAGTGTCTCTATAGCATTAAACTGTCTGAATGAGTAATGCTTCTAATAACAGGTCGCTGCAGTTACTTCACAATGTCAGAGTTGAAATTTTTACTTTTTTTTGGTACATTCATTATAAACTAGGTCTGCTTTGAAAGGTTAAAATGACATATTATTGTCGTTGAGGTGAAATCCACCCATTGGCACGTATACTCTGTCTGTGATGTTCACTGTGCCGTGAGTTGTTTGGTTGATGGACTGCTTTAATTTCCTTTTTGCCACACTAGCAGACATGGTTGCATTGGTGCCAGGGCTGGTCAGCTGGGAGGATATTAGGATGCTAATGTTCGCGTTGAGCTCTAAACACAGTTTTCTCTGACAAAGAAAATAAAAACTATTCGTTAACTCCTGCCTTTACTTCAGCCATAAAAGGTGTACAGCCTGGTTAACCTTATAGCCGTGGGAGGCTGTTTTAATGTCTGCTTGTTTAATGTTTAATGCTTTGGGATTGAAAATTTGGTATAAACTGGTAAAGTGTGAAAGGGGCAACTGATTTCAGTCACTGAAAATTGATTTCTGGACCTAAGCCTTTTCTGTATGCATCAGTCTCACAAGCCCAGAGCCCTGGCAACTGACGTTAGTTAAGAAAAATGTGTATTTTCTGTCCGGTTGGTTTGTTGACAGTTGCCAGATGAAATCTGCTACACCAAAAACCTCCTTGGTTGCTAAACATTTACATGGAAGATGTTGACTTGTCTGCAAACATTCACCAACTGGTTGCCCAGTGGCACTGAAACAATGCAAATCTTCTTCAAAGTTAAAGTTGTGCCTTGCTACTACAAACAGAACCTTTCAACTTTTACTTTGAAGGGAAACAGTATCCATTTCCATTATGTGCCACACTTTTCTGTTTCACTACCACACAGCCAGAAGTTAGTGACTGCAGATAAGTTGGTGCCCTCTATGGGTGTCCATGGCGATTGTGCAAATGAGCAATGATGCAATCTTAAGGAGGTTTCTAATGCAACCCTGTACACCTCGTTCTGACCATTTTCACCTACCAGCAACCATTTGCCGACCAGTTGGAGAAGTCCACCAGTGGTTGCCAGGCGGTTGCTGACCAGTCTCTAGGCCTGTGTCACTGGGGCTCTTATTGTTTTTAGCATTTTTTTGATAAAAGACCTAAATAAATGTTTAATTTGTCATTCTACCCCTCCACAGCTTTTTATTAGCACTGTTCATGTGTAGAACACCTTTAGGCTAAGCTTTTAGATACTCATCTACTTTAATACTTCAAAAATGAATCACAAACTAAGATGGTTTAGAAATGAACCTTTTTGTAGTAAAATAAACCTCACAGCATTATATTAACTTCTAACCACCTTTTGAATGTTGTCATCTCAGACGCCTTCCTAGCTGTAATTTTAATTTTCGGTATTTGATCACACTGACTGCTGCTAACCAGGCACTTGCAGTGGCTGGGTTTCACAGACTGACCCTTGGTGTTTATTTCTTTCAATTTAACCCTCAGCCTAAAAGCATAAAGGCACTCCCTATACTGATCTTTTTATATTAGCAGATCTAGCAAACTAGAAGACCATCAATCCACCTGGTAAATTACATAGAGCTGTTTTTAGAGAGTGATTGTTGAGAGTGGATTTTCTTTTTTAAGCTTACAACTGTGAAGCAACATTCAAAAGTCTCTCAGCACAATGGGAGACTAACGGGTTAAAGTGGGTGCTGGGAGGAACAGATAGCTCGGGACGACACCGGCTGACAGAAACAAAAGAGGGTAGAGATAAAATACAGGGAGGCAGATTATAACGTGACACTATAAACCACAGACTACGGGGAAGGAAGGGACACGTCAAAGTGATCTGGGGATGCCTTCGGTCCCACCACAACACAGTTACCAACCCATAGAGAAAGCAAACCGCGCTCCAGCGTCCCCATGCTTATATCCACGCACAGAGTCTGGTGATGACATCCTCATCTTTTTTTCCTCTTTCAGCCTTGCCTGTGGTGAAGGGGGTGGGTGTTACAATGACCCAGTTTTGTCATGGTGGAAGTCTCTATCACTCTGATTACTTTTCTGTCACATGCTGTAAAGTACAGGCTGGTTAGTGGCATTTTCACTCAGCTACAGAGAAAAAAGGAAAACACTCAAAGCACACCAGTGATGTTAGGATGTTGTTTCACAGCAAGAACAAAAGACACCACAGCTTTTAAAGTTTCAATTAGGAATTCTGCCTAATCTTCTAAATTAAGCCCATTCGGTGCTTCAAAGGCAACATTAAAGATTGATAAAAGATCCTATTTTCACATCTGCCAAGGAGATTGGATGTGATTGGTCTGGTTGGCAGGGTTAGATGGATTTCAGAGGTCAGGTTTGGCCAAAATGGACCAAACCAAAAGGATTTCCCCAGGATTTCTTAAAATTATTTATAACTGTGAGATAGAGCATTTAATTAAAATTGAAATAAGAAAAACTTGATGTTTTCAAAAAAATATCACAAAGTAAGAATGTCCAAGAATTAAAGAGCAGCGGCTCCAAACTTTTTTTAAGCAGTTATATAAAAAAAGTTTAAAGGCCCTAGTTACATTTGAGATGTTCTTTAGTTTTTTTATTTCTCTTATTCAAATAACTCCTCAAATTACACAACATTTAACAACATGTAAATGTGTGTATGCAATATGAAACAACAGAAAAAGAGCCATATTTGTGCAGCACAGAAAATCCTGTACTTGGAGGACGGTTAACAAACCCCAGCAGAACAAGTACTTTTTATGCTAATACTTTAAGCACATTGGGTTGTTAGTACGCGAGAATAAAACAAGGGTATGAGAGCTGTTGATAAAACGATTAATCAAATTTGTGTTTAATTAGCTGTGTTTATGTAAAATCACTGCAGTCGGTTGGTCCTAATTAACCTGCTCGTCTAATGGAATCTGATAAAAGTCTGCAAGCTACCTGCTCTGCCAACATGCTGTACATGCCGAGGGCTGACGCATTTCCAGTAATTGTATTTTTTTTTTTTAAATAATAGTGAGGGTACAAAGTGTACAGGCTTTGTTTGAAGCCTTTTTAAAAGGGCAAACTCATTGTTTTGTGATCACAGAAACAGGCTTGTTATTTTCAATTTAGGATTTGACAGTTTTTCATTGCTGGCGCCTTGTTAATAGCTGAAGTTGACAGATCCTAGGCTGTCTCTAATTGCATCCAAAACACACACGCACGCACACACGCACACAGATGCACAACAAAGAGCAGTCTGTTATTGCATATTGGCAGAGCATGGGCACAAAAGGGACTGGCTTATCGCTCACTGAGATATTAAAGAAAGTTAGAAAAGAAACCCTTTCAGCATTTTAATGGGCCAAATTAATGTGTTACTAACTCTGACTCTTCACACAACATTTCAATAATGGTAAATAATGCTGTTGTATGTAATACGTAAAGTGTATTAGTCTCATAATTCATATCAGTATGTGCACAAAGCTAGCTGTATATTTTCAATATGTTTTGAGCACTTTTCTGAGGATTCTGTATGAAACATTTGACAGCAGGCTACATGAAACTGAATAAACAAGCACCGCAGGATGAATGACACACACGCACACACACACGCACACACACACGCACGCGCACACACGCACACACACGCGCACACACGCGCGCGCACACACACACACACTCATGTGTGAATACTTCAGGAAAAATATCTATACTCTGCTAAGCTTTTAAATCACACTAGCTGCTTCTGAATTAGAGCACATAAAAGTAAAATGATTTGAAATACAAACTTTTGCACTTTAAAAGCAATATTTAAGGGGGGAGGGAAAAAAAAAGAGTGCCACTCAGTTTCTGTTAGTAAGAGCTGCATGATCCTGCGGGGGAGATCATGACGCCCTCCCTCGGCTCATATTCCACCAGCAGAGCAGAGATAACGGCTTTACAGTCACAGGCGAGAACCAGAAAGAAAAGGTAGACTTCCTAATGTTTTTCCATACGACTGAACTCTCCCACAGCAAAGAAATATCTGCAATAAAATTATAATTTCCTTGAATGAAGCATTAAGAGTGATTTCCCGTGTCAACTAGGCAATTTTAAAGAAATCCAACAATTTTTTTTCGAGAACAAAAGAAGTGCATCCTGATATGCATTACACAATAAGGCCCTCATATGCATGACAGGAGGACAGTGTAAAGCTTACAGTGGGAGGGCCATCGCTGCATAACCCCACAGTGATCAGTCGCAGTGCTGATTTAGACAGTGTGGTCCATTTCTAGCTGCAGAGGCGTTGCAGTGAGTGTTTTTGGGGACAAGCTGTTGAGGGGAGGGAGCTGGTGTTTTTTGGGAGCAGATGGTTGTCTGGTTTTGCAAGATTGATAGCGATATTTCTGCTCTCTCTCCCCCCACCCCCGTTTTAAGTAGCTACTTCATCACAATGCACCTTACAGCAAACACAGAGCAGACAGCAGCAGAGCAAACACCACTTTGAGGATGCTCAATAACTCTAAATGGGTTGATTTAAAGAATCTCTTCCACTGCATGTGTTTTTTTTGTCATGCTTCTTTTTTTATATATAACAGTAAGGGTTCTTGAGCATGAGGATGGCAGGAAAATTTGTCATCTTGAGTCACTTGTTTCCAGAGGCTGATGAACAGGCTGTTTCTGTCAGAGGACGATCCACATTTCCACATTTTTGCTTGTGTTGAGCTGACAGTGGGCACAAAATGACAAGAGGCGGTCTGCTGCTCTCTTTGCTCTTCCGCACACATAAGCAAACGGACAGATGGAAAGACAGAGTTATGGGCACTGGACACAAGCTGGTGTGAAAGTTAGTTAACAGATTTCTGTAGTGTAAAGTGTCAAATGTAAAGGAAATGTGTTGATTCAAATTATTGATGGACGCTCACTAATAACATATAATAATAAAATGAATAAAGTAAGCTCTTTATGCCTATGTATTACCGTTTGGTGAAAATTATGTCATCATGTAATGTTATGACGCTGGATGACTCCCATTTAAAATCATGAAGCAATGCAAGAGCAGGACTATATGTTCTGCACTTTAAAAAATGTATTATTTTCCTTTCTTGCTGGAAGTAACACAAGGAGATCAATACCACTCTCAGTTTAATGGAATGTTCGCTGCAGGACTATTTCTTCCTTGAGACTTGTTGTCCTCAAATTTAGAGTAACAATACTTCAGTGGTGACTGTTTCTGTTTTGCAAATGGCCCTACATGCAGTTCCCCTTAAAAGGTTCTCCCTCACTTTTGCACAGCTTGAACAAATTAATGTATTACATATTAAGCTTTAAAGGTAAGTGCATGAACATTCAGTAGCCGCTAACCAGCTGGCAGTCTTTTGCGGGAGAGAGGGAAAAAATCGATACAGCAGAGTATCACGATATTTTGATATTGTAGCAATACATTGAAACCAAGTATTTTAACAAGAGGGCTCATCTCATGCACCAGCACCCTGAGATAACATTGGCTAACCAATGAGTCTTTGTCAGTGAGCACAACTCGAGTTGACTCAACCTAACTGGCTGCCAGCTGGTTGTATTCTGGTTACACTGCTGTAGAACAGTAAGGTTGTTGAGGTCAAATGTAATAGTTAAATGTGAATTTCTGTCTTTGTTGACAGCAACACATCAAAAATTGATCACTTTTAATTGTTATATTATAATAAACAGATTGTATATAACTTCAAAACTTACCCTAGAGACTGATTAATGGGAGTGTGCTTGTCAGTCTCATCAATCTACCCCCCCCCCATAAGTAACTGATGGGATATAACTTTGGATAAAATACATACTGTCAAAACTTAACTTTGAAGATTGTGATTTGTAGCTGAAAAAAGGTGATAAATCAAAATATACATTACTGCAATGCTAAACACATTGCAAAATCGCAATATTATCTTATTGTGAGTAAAGTATTGTGATAGCATCATAGTGTCTGGTGAGTCTCTGAACTCTAATGGTAGCTGGTGGAGTTGCAACCTGCTCAGTCAGCCTGCAAAATCTGCCCCTCTTTGCAAAAAAGTGCAGACTAATCCTTTAAAATTCTAGCTTAAAATAAAAGCAAATTTTTTTTCTACATATATGACTTAGTGATTTTAGTGGCTTAGTGAATTAGACCAATTACTCTATGTACCTCTATGTCTTCATTAAAGAGTAAACAGAGCAAGTTTCCTTTACTTGCATGGATGTTGATGGCAGAGAATAATGCACCAATCATCAGGACCTGTCAGGACATAACCCTTTGTAGAACTTCAAAATCCCATCCTTTCGTGAACCTCGGGACCAAAAATGGTCCCAGGTTCTACCAGGGGTTAAACACTCGAGCGTGACTTGGCGTTAAGCTTCAACAAGCCAAGCAGCAGAAAACTCCTCCTCTGTTGTACTGCTAAACACTGATAATACACTTGGCTGACCACCAAAGCATTATGGGAAACATCCAGTCCAGAAGCAGCCAAGTACCAAGCGCACAAAATTTGTTCTACATGTAAGCAAAACACATACTCTGCCCATCATCATTGGGTGCCTTGACAGTGGAGTCACGGCAGTATGTAGTCCCCCCTTCAACACGCCCCAGGGTAGAAATGTTAATTGTGACAGCAGTGGGTTGCAGATAGGAAAAGGGAGCAGGGAGCGAGGCTCCGCCTGCCCATCTTAAGTATGATATGAATGATAATGACTAATAAAGCACCCAGCACAGATAGCTGGTTGCCAAAGTGGGTCAGAAACAGATGTGAATAACATTTTGACACAGAAACAAGTAGGTTAATGTGTCAGTGTCAGGTGTTATTGACCGACTGAGGTATGATTGTGTATTACATATTACATAGTAATTAATTACACTACTCTATGTATTAGTAAATTAAGCTTTGGCTTTTTCGGACTCACCTATGCTTAATGTGAATGTGACCGTTCACAGCGACTGTGTTTCGTAGGACAAATTTCTGGCAATTATTTCTTTGGAGCAAACTCGATTTTCAAATTTTTCACATGCAAATAAACAATATTGACCAATCAGAATCCTGCAATTGGCAACAAAACGTGCACCGTTACTGAATATACAATCTGACTATCTCTGAAATTATTTCTCTACCACCTCAGATGTGAGCTCAAACTGCCCCACTGAAATCCTGAAATATGTATGAAAGCCGGCGTGATACAGCTTCAACTCCTGAATCAAACCATGAAATTCTCCCTTCTGTTGCCTTATTGTGAGAACCCAGAATCTCATTTTCTTCCTTTTCTTGTATAGAAACATCAGGAACAGCTCACCATCGCTTCTTGTCGACTCGGTTTTTTCGTAGTAAACTTTACCGTCACATTCTTGTCCTTTTGTGCAAGAAAATTAACATCTACAACACTGTTTTACATTAATGTGTGTCAGAAAAAAAGGGATTGGATTGCAGTAGTATATTATTTGTAACAAAGCTTTGGAAGCGCATTTAAAACAGCATAAATAATGCGTTATCAACGTCAGGCTTTTCTGTAATGACATCAAGTGACAACTACTGACACCTCAGACTAAGTGAAGTTAGACAAGATAAAGAAACGAGTTTTTAAAAAAGTTTGGTTATTGTGTGCGTAAGAACGGCACAGAGATGTGCGCAAGTCATTGTGAGTCACACTCTAATCAGACCTTAGTCGCACATCTAATGATGCATTCACTTGAGACAAAGGAAATGTCTGGCAACTCACTTGTATGTGATGACTTCGTTGTGACTCAGATGCCCAAATCAGAGTATTTTGCCAACAAAGGCATGATAACGTTACAATAATGACACACGAGGATCGTTTACGGCCATTCTTAAATATCCAACATCTCAAATAAAACGCCCTGCTGTTTGGCTCAAAAGGCATTTATGCTCTCTGCCGGTGTGTGTTAGTTCTTTGCATGCTTTAATTTTTAACAGCAATCGGTCTCAACGCAGCTTCCACCACTACGGGCTAGGGAGGCAAAGTCAAAATAATTACATCACCTAATCGCCACAGTCAGCAGACAGAAAGTGATGGAAGCAACAGCACAAGCTGGCCAATCAGTGAGCATTAAGTCAACTCAGTTTATGAACATAGCACATTTAAACACAACAGACGTTGACCAAAGTGCTGCACCGCAAGAAAGATTATCAAAAAGCCATGCAAATAATTTAACAATTAACACCTAGACAAAGAAGTGATAGGACGTGTGGTGTTATAACCCTCGCACATCTGTGCAGTTGTTCTTCTTCTTCTCCTTTTCTGAATTTAACAAAAATGCCAAATACCAACTACCAACCGAGGAGAAAACCAGTGCTAATCACCGGCTTGTGCTTTTACCTGGGCAGGTTCATCAAAGCACTGGGTCAACTGTTCAAACTCTGAACAGCACAGCTGAATGATTAGCCTCAGCAGGGTGATCAATAAGCCCACAACTGACCGTGTCACATTTAAAGAGCCATATTAACAGGAAAAACGCAGCCCAGGGCACGTTTATGTTTGCAACTGGTTTGCCTCTGTGTTATGACGCTGCAGATGTGCTTTGGTTGTAAAGTCAGGTTAGTGAATCTAGCTAGCACTCTGTTTTGCCTCTCACCGTCGTCTCATCAGCATCACCACAAGCACAAATAAACACTCACGGTCTTCCACTGGACTCTTGTTCACATGGACATTTTAAAGGCCATTAATTGTCAGTGTATTTTAATTCGTTGCTGTTTATATTCTGTATTCTTAAACCTCGCAAAAAACAATGATGCTGTGGGGTGTAACAGCACAATGAGGAAGGCGTTTAAGCTCTGTGCAGTTTTATCGGAACGCCAAAGAAATGACAATCCTAAAATAGAAATCTAAGAATAGACAGTGACAAAAGGAGCTCAGGAAGAGGTTTTGTGGTTGGTTGGGACTTGAGCCCTCTGTCAGGTAAAGATAAGAAGAGAAATATTCTTTAAATATATAATCTCTGTAAAAAGAACGCCGTCTCAATTACCTTTAAAACTCTTGAAATGTTCTCGTTTCCATCCACCGGATTTCAGCTCACACTGTAACTTTCTGACATGTCGACTCTTACAAACAAAGGTAAAAAAAAAAGTCTTAAAGATTAACTGTCAAACAAGATGTAACAACGCGTAGCGAAGCCCTCTGAGTGACTGTGTGTGATCATTTGTTACAAGCCTGATCTAAACCAGTGAAGGGGGAAGGTTTAACTGGCGGGCAGGAAGGCTTTAAATCTAGTTTAAAGACCTCACACACACGAGAACCTTTGGAGGAGCAGAGCAGAAAAGCTCCACTGGGTCCCAAATCATTTTGTCTCTTGCGGGTAACACCGAAACCTTATGCTATTTGACAGAGAGTCGCTCAACTAGAACAGAAAAAAAAAAAAAAAAAAAAGTCAACAGCAGCATCTGTTAGTTGCAGCGTGGAAACAACACTCGGTTTCTATTTTTCCCTCATATCCTCGAAAAGAAACCCCCTCCCCTAAGAAAGTATGAGTGTGCATGAAAATAATAATACAGGACACCCCGGGGCTGTCGCGGCATCTCTCTCAGCGCCAAGGCTGGCCGACGGCGTCAACATTTAGAAGGAGGAACGCTTAATGATTTAATCATTACTAACGGTGGGAGCGATTCTGAGGTCATGTTGGGAGGATTCATTTGAGGTCTGGAGCCCTATATGGAGCCGGATCACATGTTTCAGTGTATTATTTCACATTAATCAGACAGGCTGTCATTGGCTGTTTCTTTAAAAAGAAATCAAGGTAATCCTGTGCGTTATTACTCACTTAGCCATATTTAGTGTATGTTTGCCTTTAAATAAACTAGTAATGTTTCAGAACTTCACTTGCATAGCAACCACTTTAGTGTTCGTTTTGCATTTGTAAGACGTCTTGTTATAAATGATTTAGGATGCATGTATGAAAAGCAGTGACTTCCTGTATTTGAGCATGCAGATGACAACACACATTAGTTTTCCTTTTTTTAAATACCAGCTCGTAATCCAAATTAAATCATCTACTTTTAACTGCTTGCCACCAATTCACTGCTCCCGTTTCAGTCAGTCATACAGTCCAGCAGTCTCTAAACCAACCCTTCATTCATTACCATCATTACCAATACTTCAATGTATATGTTATGTTGTTTTATATTATTTTATTTTACTTCCTTGCACTCTTTCACACTATAGAACGCTCTCTGCTCTCTCACTTGCCCCCATTAGGATAAATAAAGTTATCTGACTCTGAATCGTTCACTTCTCCTCACAGCAGGGTTGCAAATGTGATCAGTTAATCTCCTGTGGCCTATAACACGTCAGAGAGCACGAAAAGTTTTAAACTCAAACATATTAATTTTCCCATGAAACAGAGAAGAACGAGCCAGCTCCACTCTGGAGAAGCTACTGAGTTTGCTGATTCATTTCAGGTAACAATCAAACCCTGTGATCACTTAACAGTCATCCTGACTAGTCTGCTGACTCTGACTTTGGGTGTGACAACAGAAGACCTGTTTGAGGCCTTTGTCCATTTACAGAGGATATGCACATCCACATGGAGAAAAATGCTACTACGGTACTAAGTGTTTACTCTTCAGTCAACACTAGATTTATATTTAAGATGCCAAGTTATCATTGCCATTTTATATCTTGCCCAGTGATTATTGTTGGATCTGTATGATGCAATGTACCTACTGTACTTTTCCATGAGGAACTTTCTAAGGACACTGAAATACTGCAGACACACACATGATCATTATATATAGTGTGAAAGTAGAACATAGAGAGTGATTTTGGACACCTACGTGGCTGTATCTATGAAGCGCCTTGAGGCGACTTATGTTGTGATTTGGCGCTATATAAATAAAATTGAATTGAATTGAATTGAATTGTAACATTGTTTCTATGGTTTCCTGATGTGTGTGCCTTCTGACATTAAACTCAAGCACATAAAGAATATGCATACTCATCACAGGAAAGATGTGGGTGTTAACCTTCATGTCCTTCAAGCTACTACATCACTCTGATGTGATCATTTTTTTAAAGTAATCTCAAGTGATGCTCATGTTACTGTGTTTTATACATAAGTTGAAAATATTTCAGAGTTAATCAGCTGCTGTTAATCAGTTTAACCACTTTTTAAATGCCACCTTGATGCCTCTTCCCTTGGTTTAATAGATGGAGGTTTTTAGCATTGTCTGACAGAAGCGTTGGACCATCAGCAGAACTGCTCGTGCTTTCACCTGGACAGGTTGACCGAAGCACTGAGTCAACACTGAACAGCAGAGCTGAACGATTATTCTCAGCGGGGTGATCACTAAACCCACAACTGACTGTGTCAGGTTAAAGAGCGATATTAATAGGAACAATGGAGCCTAGGGCAGGTTTACATCTGAAACTGTTTTGTGTCTATGCGATGCCACTGCAGTGATTCTCCTGCAGATTTGTGTCATTGGTAAAGTTAGTGAAGCTGCTAAGCAACCTGCATGCTTCACTCTGACCACAGCCTAACTGTAATCCACCAGCCTCCTGTGTATGGTGGAGGTCATCAGTCACTTACATAGGCTGGCATATTTATGTGTGTCTGCACCTTCATCTCTCTGTAAATGGCATCAAAATCTCTGGATCCTGCTATTTAAAACAACAAGCTCTCCTCATCTCATCAGCACCACTACAAGCGAAAATAAACAGTCGCATTCTTCCTCTGCACTCATGTTTACTAAAGGCCAGTAATTGCCAATCTTTTACTTGCTGTTTGTGCAGTCGGTAGATGGCGCACCGTCTAATTTCTCCGTATTTTAATCGCATCACCGTGGCACGGTCTTTTAACCTTTACTATGACGAGAAATGAAGCTAATGCGGGCCCGGGCCAGCAGGCCTGTACCTTCACTTCCTGCCTCTGATGTAGCGTGGACGTGCATAATTAAGAGTTCACGTGTCGTTCTTTGCTTAGCCCCTCCACGGGGCTGCAGTTATTTATCACAATAAATGGCACACGCCGCTTATCACTGCAAACACAGATGACTGATGGCATCCGGCAGCCAGCGCTGAAATGCACGATCATGCTTTGCCTTCTTCTTCTTGTTTCTCTCTCTTGCATTCACATGACTGCACAATGACGGCGTTCAGGAGCAGATCTGTGCTGTGAGATAAACCGTTTGAAAGCAGATGCTGATGGGGGACTATCACAGGCTGCAGGCCGACCGGACCGTGCACTACGACGACTTACTTAATAATAAATTTAAATAAAAGATAACATCACTTACATCAAGAGTGGCAGTCCCGTAGTGTTTTCATCATTTATGCGCAGCGGAATGAGAGCTCCTCATGTCTGCAGTGGCCCGAATAGCACGACCCGATGTGTTGGTATGATCCAGCTGTGTAACACCTTCCCCTGCCTGCTCGTTTGTACGTGAAGCTTATTAGAAAAAGGAAAATCACAAATAAGAATAATTTCTTTAAAAAAAAAACTGCTTTGACTAGACGATGCACAGCTCTGCCGGACTCACAGTAAACAGATAAATTAGGAAATGTCATCAGGGGTGCTTGGCTAACTCAGCTGGCGTCACGTCTGAGCGTGTGTCACTCTGAGCTGCGAAGCGTGTGTGAGGAGACAGTGACGGGGGAGGAGGGCTCTATTGTCTCTACTGCGGATGACATCATCCCAAACCAATGGCTACACGCACGAGAGGAAGGACTCAGGGGCGAGCACGCAGCACGTGCGGGCTGGAGGAGGAGGACGTGAAAAAGTGAGGGGATAATGTAAAGCTGGTGGTGTGCAGTACTGCGAATTTTGGTATCGATCGGATACCAAGTAGTGCCGATACCAATACCGTTACCGATACTTTTGGAGACCTGGAACGTAAATGTCCCTGTCTTTACGGCACTTTGGGTCCACTTCTGTCATTTAAGTTATAAGCTATAAATTAAACAGAAGGACAGACAACACAAAAAGCCACAGAGATATTGCATTTTTGAGGTATATTTTTTTCATTAAAAAAATGTAACACAATTCAGTGGGCTACATACTGAACTTAAGAGGATAGAAACAAAGTATCAATGCTATCTATAGTATCGGTCTGATACCAGTACCAGCACTGATATGGACACTGTGGCTTTTTTGATTGATTTGCCCACTTCTACGTGGAACTCTCTCCAATCAAAACATTTCCCACAATAATTCATTAATTAAGTGATTAAAAATAAAATAAAATCAAAATGAAATGAAATAAATACATAAAAGCTACATCTTTTTCTTTTGGCAGAGCTGATTACAGGTTTAAGATGAAGACTAAAAATGTTTTCTAGCTCCTGAATGTTGCATATTTTATTCAGAATTTGTTCTTTAGCAGATTTTGTCCTGAAACTGGCAGCACAGGCTCTGTACAGTATATATCCCAAGCTCAGGTTTGAGGGTTGTGCAGTACTGTATAGCCTATTTGCGATTCCCAGGACTGCACCCTTCTGTTTCAAATGTCAAAGTTTGTTTATAAAATGTATAAATTGAACTAATATTAATTAAAAAACAATAAAGACAATTATAAAGAACTACAGTAAGCACAATAAAGGAAATAGAATAGAAATATATATATATGACAAAAAAAAAGTTTACAGAGACTGAGACCTCTGATGTGCCTGGAATCTGCTGGAGCCAACTCTCCAGTTTCAGGGTTACAGCTCCTAATGCTCCTGTTACCACTGGGAGCTCTCTTTGCAACCATTTGGCCACACTCATCCAGACCGAATGACATCCTGATGTCCTCGCTGTATATCCTGGTGAGGTGGATCAGTGACTTGATGTCTCGCTCAACCCTGGCATACAGCTTGATATCATCCATTTACAGGAGGTGGCTGATGGCCGCTTGATTCCTGAATCTATGCCTGTATCCGCTCTTAGCGATGAGCTGGCTGCAGCGGTTTCACTTTAACTTGCCATTTTTGACCTCCATCATCCTGAATCACTAGAATGATATAGAGAAACAAACAATAAATCCAGATGTTTGGCTCAAAAGGTAGTTTTAACAGGTCATTGTGTCAATAGTCATAATTTACGCCAGCAGTTATGCATTATTTTCTGATATTCTAGTCTTTGGGCTTCAATAAGTTGATTGTGGAGAAACAGCTATTTGGATTCCAACTATTGTTGCTACCGCAGTTATTATCAGAATGTTCAGCCTCCAGTGAAATGTATGCTTTCAGAGAAAGTACAGTGAAAGCACTTCACATATCTGCAATAATGAGGACCTTTTAAGTTCAGACAAAATGTAAATATTCACCTTTTCCACAACCTTCTGTCTGTCCTTTGCTTTTTTCTTGCACACTGTTTCCTATCTGTCATGGTGCAGGGTTTGGGTCATGGGAGTTGGGGTTTAAAGATTCTTCATCTCTGTTAATGTGTTCTGTGTGGCTTCACTTCTGTTCTTGTTAGCTTGGGTTTCTCTTTCATTTCTGTTTGATCTCTAACATTTTGTGCTTTTATAGTTCTGGTGAGTGTGATTATTTACCCGTTTAGCGGCCTTTCGTTTTGTGATATCTCTGAGTCTCTTTTTAGTTTTTTTTTTTTACATCTCGTTTATTAGTGTTATTATTTGTAGCAGTCTCCCCATTGTTTCTATTTGTGCCTCCCTCTGTCTCCTCTTGCGCTTATGCATTGATCCCTTTGTATCATATTCTTGTCAGTGTTAGTATTCAGGTTGTTATGTCCTGATTTTCTTTTCTGTCCTGAATTAGTTTTACTTCCCCTCTGCCTTTTCCTGATTTACTGATTGCTCATACCCATGTCTCCTCACTCCCCCGTTTGTCATCCCCAATCAAATTACAATATTGTTACAGTCTTGCTTTTTTCATCACCTTTGTTAATTTTGTACCTTTTTGTATCAACCAATAGAGGCTCACTTTGTTTTCTCATGCCTCAGCCTCATGCTGAGTATGTAATATAAATAAATTAGATTTGATAGTTACATTTGATCTGATCAGCAACAAACGAATAAATAAAAAGAATACATTAATCCAGTCCAATAGCTAACTGACAAATTACATTATCACCCATTATGCATTTCATTAAAAACTTATAAAGTCTGTCAAATATGCATGATTGGTTGTTTTTCTCTGTAGGTTTGATTTGAAGTATCGTAAAAATAAAAATAAAAATTTAAATCTGCACTCCCGCTCACACACCATTAGCTATGTCAGTATGATATTTTTGATCTCAGCTTGAACAGAGGGAAGCCAGATTTCTTTCTTCGGGAGGAAGGGAGATGATTGACATGCGTGTCGTGCTGATTAGGAAATGATCTTCTCTTTGTGTGAAATCATGAAGTAGAATGTAGCCACGAGCTAATTTGAACATTTTAAGCAGTTTAGGCTGCTGAGACACACTGAAAATGGAGACATTTAGATGTTGCGGAAGCGGCACTCACTCTTTAAAATGAACTGACTTTTACGTGTTTCTCACTTTGGCTGGGATCTGGGTCCACCGGCTCCTATTACTCTTGTTTTTAACATATCTGGGAGTAGAACAGCCTGTAGCTATGACACACCTGACCTATGTTGTGTGTTTACACATAGCATCACATTTACTATAATTTTCAGCTATTAGTTTTGCCAAACATGTATTTGCCACAAACTGTATCCTAATCAACACACACTTGTCTTCCTGTGCTTCTTTGAAGCCTTGGAGTAAAAAATAAAAACCCTGAGGGTTGATTGGCCCACCTCAACCTAATCTCTGTATTGACACTTCTGCAGCAGACTTATCACTGGAGCAATACAAAAGCATTACACTGTCTGTCTGATGTTATCTTCACTCGTGCAGTGCATTTCTGCAGTGATTCCCAAAACACAATCGGTCTGTGCTTCTCCAAAATGATACTAATTGCTGAGAGATTGATCTCACCCTGCCAGCACTAGAGTCGCTTCACATAGCTGACTTAATTCAGGCCCATTCACGGCTATCACTGTAACAGCATGGGCCACACAATAGTTTACATCCTACTGGATGAGTGAGGGTGATCTTTTTTCCCCCCTTGCTGCATGTGGTTATATAATGATGAGTAAATCTTATAATGTGAATTATCAAGTTTTGCAGGTGCAATGTAAATTAGATAATGTGTCTATTTCTAATGTGTCAACTAAACGCTGCAGGAAGCCCCGTAAGGTATGACAATAAAATAGCGCAGGAGGTTTCAGTTCCACCTGCAGTACCTGTTAGGAGGAAATGTATCTGGCTGTGCGGAGTTTCTTTGTGGATTTGTTGATGATGAAACCGTCAGGATCTTGTCTTAACCTTGAAGGAACAAGTTGATCATGTTTATACGCTCTTGCTGAGAGTCTGATGTGAAGATTGATGGCATAATTAGTTCCTGCCGGCAGCTCGTTGGCTTAGTTTAGCACAGACACTGGAAATATGTGGGTTTCGCTCCATCCAGAGGAAACAAAATCTTCCTACCTGTTCTTGTTAAAGTCTTGGCCAGAAAGCAAAAATGGCAAACTGTTCTTTTAATAAGGTGTGTCTCGGCCCAGTCCACCGAAAGGCTTACGCACCAAAGCCTCCAAAGACTGCTATAAAATTTGTGTTTTTAGCAGCAGTGTTTAAGAATTTGGGTTTATACAGGTTCAAAATGGTGTGAATAGAAGCGGGACAGTGCTTTGTGACGCTACCTTGACAGCATAAAAAAAATGCGTCTAGCTGTCGTCAGTTCGGGACTATTTATTTTGCATTTTTTACTTTCTGCGCAGCCAAAGGAACTTGAGGGACCGAGAGTCTGATCTTCTCCCATGCTCTTTCCTTTAAAGACAGGAAATTTTCTCAATTTTGTCAAAACACAGAAATGTAATAAAAAAGGATCATCAAAAAAACCCAAACTGCAGAGTAATAAAGCACACACTGCTTCCCGTTGCTTGCTGCAAAATATACTTGAAGTAGCTAAAATTTATATGAAAGGGTTAAAATAAGCCCCTAATGGGCTATGTATGTATTTGACACACTTTGTGTGAGTTTTTGAGGCTTATATCATCAGAGTGTTTCCTTCCTGTAAAATCTAAATAAATTGCATTGCATTTTTAAGCAATAAATTGCTCAAAAAAGCGAGATGTAGCAAATATGATACAA
Source organism: Pundamilia nyererei (assembly GCF_000239375.1). NCBI lineage: Eukaryota > Metazoa > Chordata > Actinopteri > Cichliformes > Cichlidae > Pundamilia > Pundamilia nyererei. The sequence goes on along the minus strand of NW_005187650.1, from coordinate 407,869 downwards.
ATTAAACTCATATCTGCCAATTTATATTTCGTTGTCTTTTTGAAAAAAATGTCAGAAGATTCAATAAACATTCCATTTTCAAAAGATTTGAATTTT
>NW_005187650.1:405803-407753 GCF_000239375.1 Pundamilia nyererei | reverse complement strand
TTTATTTTATCATAACTCTGGATTTACTGGGCTGTAATTAAAATTTAAAAACCGGTGTATACTTTGAAGTCCGAACTTTCAACAAGGGCTGAAATAGAGACTTGTCGCTATGTCAGCTTAAATCACTCATGTGATTCGGAGGTGCAGCGTGTCCGTGGACCCCAGAGGGTTACTAACACTCACCTTCATTCCATTTCCAGCATGTAACAACCAGCCACCTACGTGAAACCTGAAATTCCCCCTATGGTGTTGTTCAAAATGTGCTCTGGCACAATCCTAGGCATTGTTGCTACTGAACAGTCTGTGCTATGGGCTGAACCATTTGTTAATGGTGGAGGCAGGTAACACTATGCAATATATTCAGTTTTAGAATTTATATTCACTGCTAACTGTAACTACCCTCAAAGTATCTGATTTTATTAAACAAGTCTGTCATAAGCAAAGCTAGGGTGGCACTAAGGGTGGCAAGACATCATTTTAGGGTGGCACTTGTCACCCCATTGCCACCGTTCTAGATCCGCCCCTGTGTTACTCCTGGGTTTAGGCTCCTCAAACTCCTGAGGGAACCATCTGTCTCTTTAGCTGTTGAATGCTTCGTGATGTTCATATATTCCGTCTGTAATGCTGTGCTGCTGCTAGTACTGCACACTTTTTAAAAACCTTTTCTTGTACCTGATTATTTAGCTAGCACATATCCAGCATGCTTTTAGCATCAAGCGTATGATGCATGCATGCACATGTATGTATGCATGCATATTAAGTCGGTTACTAATTTTCTCTTCAATAATTGTAGAGACATCCAATATAAATAAAATGAATGACATTCTGCAATGTTTCCCATCTGACATTCCTGTTTAAGGTCTTCTTTCAAAATTGTTCTCAGCGCTGTTGCAGGGCTGATCCTGGTGAACAACCTGGATCAAAAGAACGTGATGTTCTGCATGTCTCATCAGCTCCCAAGCATTCCCATTCAAAACTGTTTCAGACCGCAGCCCTTCAACAGATACGGCACCTTGGACCTTCAATGCAGAACGTGCCAGAGAGTTGACAGAGCGTGGGACTCCTTTTCTATAATTCAAAGGAATGAATTTTTACAGAAAATGAAAAATTCATTCCTTAAGTTATAAAGCAGAGCACTAGCACTCACATTTTACAGTCACAAAAGTGTGAAAAGTGGAATGTATGCGCCTACAAGAAATGATAATATTCTCTTTTTACCTCAGCAGGGGCTCATTTCCCAGTTAATGTGTTTGCAATTAGTACATTCTTCTGCCTGCAATAAAAAAGACAGTTATTAAGACACAGCATATGCTGCAGCGAGGGAAAATGATGAAATTATTCTCCATTTTTCCTCTCTTTGAAATGATTTTCTGTTTTTTGCTGCTGCTTTTTATCAGGCAATTATCAACATGATGAAACCTAAATCACTTTTAAAATGCCCCTAACCTGTCAGACACATCCCTCATTTCATACAGTTTTGAAAGAAACCGGAAAATAGTAAAGCAATAAGGTGTGATATCTATCATGGTATGATATATATATCACTCAGGTAGTTCATCTATATGGAGGCCCGCAGGGGACATGGGAGAAAAAAAAATTAAGACGGACTTTCGCAAAAGTTTTGCGAGATCCTGAGTTCGTTTTGCAAGATCTCGCAAAACTTTTGCGAGATCTTGCAAAACGAACTTTGAGCCATTACTTGTGTAAAGTATTTTCCCAAAAGACAAGGACACAGGCAACAGGTAATACTGAACTAAATGTAAAACCTCAACCTTTTTCATTTTTACCTAAACCGTGTGCACAAAACTCTGGAGGGATCTATGCTAACGTAGAATCCAGTCAGGACGTCTGCTACTGCTGTTTGCTCGTTTTTATTTTTATTTTTATGGGCGATCGTTTTCAGGCTTCAAGTAGCACCATTATACCAACATTTCACAATCTAGACATTGT
>NW_005187650.1:403262-405783 GCF_000239375.1 Pundamilia nyererei | reverse complement strand
AATTGCATTGCATTTTTAAGCAATAAATTGCTCAAAAAAGCGAGATGTAGCAAATATGATACAAATTAAACTCATATCTGCCAATTTATATTTCGTTGTCTTTTTGAAAAAAATGTCAGAAGATTCAATAAACATTCCATTTTCAAAAGATTTGAATTTTCTGGCAATTAATTCAGGGTTCAGGCTTTAAAGGGATAAAAGGGTCTGAGAGTCGTCGTTCACTTCATTTGTTGACAATGGGACAGCCTTAAGGTATGGAAAGTGCAGGAATAAACTAGAGGGGGTGATATGAGGAATTAAAAAAATTTTTTTTTGAACTATTGGGAGTGTTTGAGGAGAGCAGTACAGTGGTGTGGTGGTTAGTTGCCTCACAGGAAGAAAGTCCTGGGTCTGAATCCACCATCAAACTGGAGCTTTTCTGTGTGGAGTTTCCATGTTCTTCCCACAGTCCAAAGACATGCAGTTAGTGTGGTTAGGTTCACTGGCCATTTTAAATTCTTTGTAGGCTTGAATGACTGTCTGTTTCTCTGTGTTAGCCCTGCAACAAAGCAACCTGTCCATGGTGTACCCTGCCTCTCGCCCAATGACAGCGGGGAACAAGAATTGGATAAGCAGAATGGATGATTGTTGGACACATAAGCTAAGAACCGCTGTCCAAGGAAATTAAAATGTGGACGCCTTAGTTTCCAAAACTTATTTTTTGACCACAGGGTAGTTGTAACACAGACACTGTCTCCCATTGAATTTGTTTGAACTTGTTAGCAAACAGCTTCCTACTCACACAACCAGAGGACAGAAAATTATTAGCACCATTACTTTCATGTTATTTGCCACCTGGTGTCCTGTTATTCCTGGGTTTAAGCTCCTCAAACTCCTGGGGGAAACATCTGTCTCTTTAGCTACTGAATGCTTCGCTATGTTCATATACCCACGTCTTTAATTCCGTGCTGCTGCTACTACTGCACACTTTTTAAAAACCTTTTCCTGTACCTGCTTATTTAGACAGCTAGCACATATCCAGCAAGCTTTTAGCATCAAGCGTATGTATGTATGTATGTATGTATGTATGTATGCATGCATATTAAGTCAGTCACTCATTTTCTATTCAATAATGCTAGACCCATCCAATATAAATCAAATGAATGCCATTCTGCAACATTCTCCTTCTGACATTCCTGTTTTAGGTCTTCTTTCGAAATTGCTCTCAGTGCTATTGCAGGGCTGATCCTGGTGAACAACCTGGGGAGGGGGGATCAAAAGAACGTGATGTTCTGCATGTCTCGTCAGCTCCCAAGCATTCCCATTCAAAACTGTTTCAGACCGCTGCCCTTCAACATATACGGCACCTTGGACCTTCAATGCAGAACGTGCCAGAGAGTTGACAGAGCGTGGGACTCCTTTTCTATAATTCAAAGGAATGAATTTTGCCAGAAAATGAAAAATTCATTCCTTTGAGTTATAAAGCAGAGCACTAGCACTCACATTTTACAGTCACAAAAGTGTGAAAAGTGGAATGTATGCGCCTACAAGAAATGATAATATTCTCCTTTTACCTCAGCAGGGGCTCGTTTCCCAGTTAATGTGTTTGCAATTAGTACATTCTTCTGCCTGCAATAAAAAAACAGTTATTAAGACACAGCATATGCTGCAGCGAGGGAAAATGATGAAATTATTCTCCATTTTTCCTCTCTTTGAAATGATTTTCTGTTTTTGCTGCTGCTATTTATCAGGCAATTATCAACATGATGAAACCTAAATCACTTTTAAAATGCGCCTAACCTGTCAGACACTACATTCTCTCATATTTATTTGCCACCTTCCAGGAATCTGCCGACATTTGTGAGTCTTTATATTGATGCTTTGATTTTTACTGTTATACTGAGGCTATAATAGTTATTCTCTCATTGATAAATTCAGGAATTGCAGTGAAAAAGTAGTTAGACATCCACAGTAGGGCGTCAACAATGCCAAACAGGCCAGTCATGTACTTGCAGACTGTGTCCCGACATGTAGTTTAGCACATATGAAAAACATGCAGGGGCCTTTTCTAAATTTATGCTAACTGGAAAGTTCTGAATACATCTACGCTCATTGTCTAAAGGTAATGTCTTAAAGTTATAGTGTGTAAAATCTCACCACCATATTTTAGTCAATTGTAGATTGCTGTCAACTGAGTTCTGTTGGCGGCCTCTGTAGGACAAACAATTCATCTGTAGTGAGTGTAGCTTCTCAATATGCTGGGTGTCCACATGTATTTACTTTGGAGGAAGCTGTAAAAATCTGAAAAAAGAGTTTCAATATGAGTTGATGAATCAATGAAATTGACCAATAACAACCACACTAAGGTGAGTTGAAGATATCCTGTGCTTTTCTGTCGGTAAATACGGTTGTTTTTGCAGCTGTTAGCTGCTGTTAGCTGCTGTTAGCTGCTGTTAGCTGCTGTTAGTTGGCATCAGTAAAACATTGTAAAACACAGTAAAACACCAAACATTGTTGGACTTGGACACTTAGTGAATAAACT
>NW_005187650.1:398133-403242 GCF_000239375.1 Pundamilia nyererei | reverse complement strand
GAGGCTTATATCATCAGAGTGTTTCCTTCCTGTAAAATCTAAATAAATTGCATTGCATTTTTAAGCAATAAATTGCCCAAAAAAGCGAGATGTAGCAAATATGATACAAATTAAACTCATATCTGCCAATTTATATTTCGTTGTCTTTTTGAAAAAAATGTCAGAAGATTCAATAAACATTCCATTTTCAAAAGATTTGAATTTTTTGGCAATTAATTCAGGGTTCAGGCTTTAAAGGGATAAAAGGGTCTGAGAGTCATCGTTCACTTCATTTGTTGTCAACGGGACAGCCTTAAGGTATGGAAAGTGCAGGAATAAAAGAGAGGGGGTGATATGAGGAATATATATTTTTTTAACTATTGAGAACATTTGAGGAGAGTGATTCTGTTGCCTCACAGGAAGAAAGTCCTGGGTCTGAATCCACCATCAAACCGGAGCGTTTCTGTGTGGAGTTTCCATGTTCTTCCCACAGTCCAAAGACATGCAGTTAGTCTGGTTAGGTTCACTGGCCATTTTAAATTCTTTGTAGGTGTGAATGACTGTCTGTTTCTCTGTGTTAGCCCTGCAACAAGACAGCCTGTCCATGGTGTACCCTGCCTCTTGCTCTATGACAGTTGGGACCAGAATTGGATAAGCAGAATGTATTTTTTGGCCACAGGGTAGTTGTAACACAAACACTGTCTCCCACTGATTTTTTATTTAGGATAAACTTGTTAGCAAACAGCTTCCTACTCACACAACCAGAGGACAGAAAGTTATTAGCATCATTACTTGCATGTTATTTGCCACCTGGTGTCCTGTTACTCCTGGGGCAGATCTAGAGAAATGTTCTTGGGGTGGCATGAGGGTGGCAAAGAAGTCAAATGGGGTGGCAAAATCAAAGCCTTTTTTTAAACACATATGGAGGTGGTTACATATGGTTATAATGATTCAAATGCAGTAAGTATACACGTTTTTCATATCAATATAGTCTGTAAATATAGTCTCTCTGAGAACATATTTCTCCTGTATTGGCTTCCCTTCATTGGCTTCCTGTTAAATCCAGAATTGAATTCAAAATCCTGCTCCTTACATACAAGGTCTTAAATAATCAGGGCCCATCTTATCTTAATGACCTTGTAGCACCATATCACCCTATTAGAGCACTTCGCTCTCACACTGCAGGCTTACTTGTTGTTCCTAGAGTATTTAAAAGTAGAATGGGCCCCTCTTCAATGGAACCAGCTTCCAGTTTGGATTCGGGAGACAGACACTATCTCTACTTTTAAGATTAGGCTTAAAACTTTCCTTGAGCCTGAGCCTGGTTCTGCCGGAGGTTTCTTCCTATTAAAAGGGAGTTTTTCCTTCCCACTGTCCCCAAAGTGCTTGCTCATAGGGGGTCATTTGATTATTGGGTTTTTCCTCTGTATGTATTATTGTAGGGTCTACCTTACACTAAAAAGCGCCTTGAGGCACTGTTGTTGTGATTTGGCGCTGTATAAATAAAATTGAACTAAATTGAATATAACTTATTTTCTGTAACACTTAGTTACATAAAACATGTGAATTTTGATTTTATGTAGTGTATAGCCCAGGGGTCGGCAACCCCGGGCATGCATGCCACAGCTGGATTAACTGATGGCTGGACTGGCCATTGGCCCACCGGGCATTTGGAATTAATCTGAGAAGGTGCATTAAAAAATAAATGGCTGGGCCAGTGGTGCACATCGCAAATTAGCTCGCATAGACACATTAGTTGTGCCGCTTCTTAATGAGGGTATCTTAGCTTACAACCCCAACTACCAGATTCACCTTGTAATTGGCTAAACATAACTTAGCCTACCAATGAGAGGGACGTTGCTAGCTGGCAGTTTTTTCAAGCAATGTTGAAATTTCCACATTCCGACACTTCAGGAGCTTTCTGCTCAGTGCAGCATAAGCACCGCGGAAATACACGGATACACCCGAAGACTCAAGACAGATCAAACCAGAAAGCTTTAATGAACAGCTGGATTTGTCTTGCATTAACTGGTTGAGTTAATGCCAGTTAATGCGACATCGAAATGCAGCTGATTGAACAGAAAACCTCGACTCTGTGGGGGTCAAAGTTTGCAGAACTACGAATGCAGCTGGAATCCATAGCTGTGCGTGTTAATGGAGCTTGCATTTTCACCAGCTGGACATCACTACCTGACATGGTTAACTGTCTTCAGAACTTTGCAGAGGCATTATTGACAGTATTTGGCTCTACATATCTGTGTGAGCAGATTTTCTCTCACATGAAGAGTGTCCTCAGATAGCCGTCCTGTGTCTCTGAGTGGGAGACCAGAGATCACATTAACATGTGTATTAACAAACATGCCATATTGGCTCAGTTTATTTTTCTTATCATTCTTGTGAGGAGACCATAAATAGCACTTGCATTTTCTGTTGTACAGTTCATTTGCTGTTATGGAGTTCTTGTTATGGATAAAAAGTGTCTTTCTTTTGTTTCTAAATAGCTGATAACTATTTGCTGATAGCTGCAAACATCTGCGAACAAATATAATTCTATAAAGTTGTTCTATATAGTGTGTAACTGTTAATATACAGCATTATTAGATTTATTGCACTCAATAGATGGCACTCATCATCAGAAAAGGTTGCCTACCCCTGGGTTAGACTTTCAACTGGCCATCCAAAAACTGCATTTCCTCCACTTCCGTACCATTGAGTCATTAATGTTGAATTCTCTCGCAGCTGCTCTATTCCCATGTTGTTGTTCCCATCTCTTAGTCAGAACATGGTATATCATGTTTAGGTTGAAACTAGCGAGCTAACTTCCTGCTAACTTCTAACTCCATAAAATTTAATAAGTTCTGTTTTCATGGATGCCTGGTTGTTAAACTTAATTGTTACACCTGGTAAAGCAGCAACACTGACCATTTTATTAAAGATGAAAGAATTTAGATGGTTTTTAACTCTCAGTGATGCTGCAGTGTTTGTTTGACTTTGGGACCTGAAGCAAACAGAGTTTTGGACCCAGATTACTCTGCGAGGCTCCTGATTATGGTAGCTGTAATGCTCCGACAATCCATCAAGCGGTGTGGCTTTGTAGCTTACCAAAGTCGTACTAAAACATTTTTTGACAGATTTTTGAGTGCCCTGTACCACATAAAATGTTCGAGGTCAGTAAGCACAACCAGAATTCATACATAAGGATCATCGGATTATAAGGCGCACTGTCGTTTTTTGAGAAAATTAAAGGATTTTAAGTGCGCCTTACAGTACGGAAAATATGGTATACTGAAGAAAAGAATATAATGCAATATATATATCGTTACCGCACATGCTTCAAATTATACCGCAATGTGGATTTTAGGCCATATAGCCCAGCCCTACTTCAGCCCAACAACTGTATGGAAAAAAACATTAATCGATCTACCACTTATTAAGCATTTCTCAAGAGCTATGTCTTACACAAAGAGGCTTCCAATATTTAAATGTTCACACTCTAAGAGATGTTTTGTGAGCCAGTCCAACCACATTTGCTGAAAAATAAAATTCAATCTACGACTTATTAATTGTAGAAAGCATTGACTGCAATGACTCAGCATTGAGTCCAGCCTTGGTATAGTAATATAGCATCCTTTAATTAAGGACTCCTATCATGAAGCTTCATTTTAGCCAGTAGTATACTACAGCATACACCATATCAAGATGTTAAGAATTCAAGGCAGTATTTAACTAATTTCCAGCACATCTACTTATTCCTAACATATCTTCACTTTCATATATGAAATGATGGCATTATATTTCTCTTGCATATGTCACATCTAGCTGTTTATGTGATAGGTTTGTAGCTTGAACCTATTCGCTGGAACGTTGAAGGCAATATAATTACACAGCAAGCAAGACACGAAGTAGGCAAAGTTCTTCATGTTTCTCGTGCACGGGAGAGAACCGGACAAACGCCGTTCCTTCGCTTGACCCCAGTTGCTCTCATCCGTTCTCCCGTAACACTGCCCTTTTATTGAGGTTACATGAATATGCATAGGTTCATAAACATATGACGTCTACATAGGTATACATGTGAACAAAGAATACTGTGTGTGTGTGTGTGTGTGTGTGAGGTCAAGATGTGACCCTGTGAAGACTCCCCAAAGGCTGGTGCCAGGAGTCTAGGGCTCCATCTGAACAAAAGGCTCTTATACTTAAAGAGATATATACGTGTGTTTGCTATGCCATATATCAGCAAGAGAAGATACGAATCTATGCCAGAACACTCTGTAGAGGAATGAACGCACTCCCCTCTTCACACAGAGTTGTTACAGACCTCCTAGGATGAGACATTCCTTCAATCTACAATTGATTATACACCTCTAAGCATATATGGTTAAATATTTCTAAGCATAAATGACAATCAACAATACAAAACCTAACATTATGCATAGACATCGGATGGAACCAGCAGAAGTCATTGCTTTGGGAAATCATAATTTTAAACTATGGCCTGTTTTTTGTTTGTTTTTTAATGCACTGGTTAGAATTTATTTTATGGTTTTATCATGTCTGCCTTGAACCATGATTCATGTTTAGTTTTATATTTTATTCAGGAGAAAAGTTTACAGGCCTATTCTTTTCCAGCAAAAAGCATCCCTAAAAATTAAGTCTATTTTACCCTCTTGCTGTCTGTCATGTGAAAGTTGTTATAGAAAAAGCTGCAACACTTAAGTGGAGTTCAATCCTTTATTGATATCAAAAATGTACAAAAAAATAATTTTGTTACAAGGCATTAATGCAATCATCTGTTTATTTTAAGAAAGCAATATTAATGGAACCGTGTTCAATCATTGATTTAATGCCACCTCTGAGACGTAAGACAAGGTGGAGGGTGGAGTTGGAGTGTTGTAGTCAGAGAGGGTGTGGCCATCTTCCAGCTGCTTGCCAGCAAAGATCAGCCTCTGCTGGTCAGGGGGGATGCCTTCCTTATCCTGGATTTTGGCCTTCAAGTTCTCAATGGTGTCACTGGGCTCAACCTCCAGAGTGATGGTCTTACCAGTGAGGGTCTTGACAAAGATCTGCATGCCACCCCTGAGACGCAGGAGAAGGTGGAGGGTGGACTCCTTCTGGATGTTGTAGTCAGAGAGG
>NW_005187650.1:373511-398113 GCF_000239375.1 Pundamilia nyererei | reverse complement strand
TTTATTAAGAGTAGTTTGTGAGAGTCATTGACGACCTGCTTGGTTTGTATAATCTAAACCATCGTTCAAAAAGTTAAATTAAGATGACAAGGCGTCTAACGGCATAATAAATGAGCAACATTTATTTCCACTTTTTTTATACATTAAACGTGCATATCAATAAAACTAAAACCGATCATATAAATACCTCTACTATTATACTGTTACAATAAATATGGCTCTACAGATTCTAGGTTAAATAAAAAACAGATTTCAGTATCAACTGCGGTGCAACACAAGGAGACACTCTCGGGACACACTGTACATGTCTTCTCTTTTAGCACATTTTCCATGTCAAATGATGGACTTGTTTGGTGATTGCGATATGATACAGTGTACTCCACTCTCATTTAAAAGAGCCCGTTTGCTCTCTGCTGTGCTTTTCCTAAAAGAGATATTGTTGAATAATGTTCACAGTGTCAGCATGACAGATAAGAAAACTGCAGTCCTTTTAATATCCATATTCAAATTCTGTTTCTCTTCTGTTACCAACAAACCACCCCGTACCATTTTGTGGAGTCAAAATGGAGACAGTGCCATGCTTTTTGACAATTTGTGCTGGAGTGCAAAGGAGCACACACTCACCACCTACACACACGCATACACAAAAATCATAAATGTGCTTAAAGTATTTGTACAATTAAAAGCAGGCACTCTGCTCCAGGTTGGCTTAAAAAAAAGGCTATTTTTCCAAAAGAATCTTGGCTATGTCAAACATGACAGTGCACCAGGCAGTGAATAGAGTATGATACAGCTGTGATTCACATGTACACAAACACATCAACACATCAACACCCATGTCAAAATATTACATACAGTACTTTAAAATATATTACTAAGAAACTGTTGTTATCTGATAACGTGCAAAACTAAGCACACCTTTCACAACACTCTCACGCACAATGTTCATCTTTTACATGATATACAATGAATAATTGTACAGACTAAGTAATAAATATCATCTCACAAATATGTTTTACTGGTCACTTCTGTCTTCCACTTAATGTAAATTCCAAGTACTATGTAATGCCGTCCCATGCACCATCTTTAAGTTTCCGCTATATAACAAAGGCCAAAAAGGAGAATTCTTCTAGACGTTTTCTTCAATCTTGTGCTTTCTTAACATCTACAAACAGAGAGAGAAAGGATCCAATGCCAAAAGCTGTCTGTATGCATCAAGTGGCAGAATATAATTTATGGTGATAGAAATGATTAGATAAATGTGTCATGTGATATAATATTTCAAAAAAGGAATAAAGTCAAGAGAGCTTCATTTTCAGTGGCTAAAGCTATCCTTCACAGCATAGGTGGGAGCAAAGTACCAAAGTCCAAAGAATCAGAGTCAGTCAGATACTGTGCCGTATTAATAATAACTAATGATACAAATAGTTATAAACCTTTGTGAAAATAGACAAAAACGGAGAGAAAACACGTTCAGTAAATTGTAAAAACAAGGAAAGGACTTGTGTCTGTGCCTTTCCCTCTGTCTCAGAAGCCAGGCACGTGGCAGTACGCCTCCAAGGAGGACAACAGGATGTAGATGAACCAGAGAGAGAGGAAGAGGAAGAAGGTGAGAAGCTTGGCTGTCCGTGGGCCACCGAGCTCTCCTCCAGACACGGTGGGACGTCGGCGGTAGAGCAGCACCAGCACGCACACCAGCGCCATGATGGTGAAGAGGGTGACAGAGAAGGCCAGGGACCCCGGGTTCACTTTGAACACCTTGCCTTTGGTGTACCAGTAAACTGCTGCAATGGTCCACGCCACTCCGATGCCTAAGAACACGTTGACCGCATTGCTGCCCGTCACATTTCCAATAGAGGCGTCAGCATATTGATCCTGGATGGCAGCCACCTTACTTGCAAAAGTGTCTGTAAAAGAGAGAGAAATAGGCAAATATATATAAGTAATCAGTAATGTGCACAGACTGAGTACAGGTGCCACAAACACCAGGGACTGTACAATAAGCACTACATGTATTTAAGGAAATTCAAGCCTTAATTTAGGAAGTACCGCCATTATTATACTGTATATAGTTTCCCAATTTCAAAGGCTCAAAAATAATTGACTTACAAGTAATTTCATGGCCAGATGAGGCATATTTACCAAATTAAGCCATTAAAGATCTGGAGTTGATTTAGTAGTTGTGACTGGAACTCTTAGCATGTAAGTCCAAAGTGTCCATGCAAGTGCAACGAGGCCATGATTAGGCTGAAAGTTCAAAGGAAAAACTTAGGAACACAGCCTAAGCTGTAAGAGTGGCCAAATCAACAAACTAGATCATGGTTACAACGAATAAATGGACTGTTCAGCTAAGCAATACCACACATCCCAAAAGACTACAGAAGACTAAAGTGTATGATTGCAGAAGTTATTTCTTGGTTGGTTTCATCGATTCTGTCAAGAACACTCAATAGGAGGTATAAAACTGGATTATTTTATGAATCTACAATCAAGACATGCTTTTTGGAATGGAAATACAAAGACAAGAATAACAAGGTGCAAACCTCTGGTTACACTTAAAAACATGAAAGTCTGATTAGGCTTTCCTGGAAAAAAGGGTTGTCAAAGAAAACAAAAATCATACTCAGATATAAATATATAAATATAAATAGATAATAAAATTAACATTGTATTAAGATAGTCATTTGAATCACTACTGATACAAACTCCCTCAAAAAGAGAGACTCAAAAACAAGCAGCAGCTGGAGATGGCTGGAGTAAAGGCCTGCCAGAATAATGCAAAGGAAGAAACACAGGATTAGGTGATGTCCATGTTTCCAGTCGTTGACTAAAAAGGGTTTTCATTCAAGTATTAAAAACAACACTTACATTTAAAGTGATGTTAGTTGTGTTTCAAAATTGTCGTAAACAGTTATTGTCTTGATGCATGCTCAATCATCCAGGTAAGTAAATCCCAAAGGGTTGAGACACATTTTTTCTAAACACCACATCTCCTCGGCTTTTAAAACATGTTGCGCCAAAAACTGGTCCACCTCAAGGATTGGGTCCCCTGACACAAGCAGAGTAGTGTAGTGTACTCTGTTAAGTGCCTGGAGGATTGCCATGATTTATACATGGCAAACAACCTCTGGGGAAGTGGATGGCACAACCTCGTCAGGCCAGGACTCCGCAGTCTATTTACACCTAGAGGCCAGTGGACACTCTTTTAATGATGAGGATGTACACATCCTGGACAGGGAGGAACGCTAGTTTGAGCGTGGAGTCAACGAGGACATTTAAGTGAAAAAAGGAAAGACCATCTCTGAATTGAGGGGGGGGGGGGCTAAGGGTACATCTTTCACCATCTTAAAGTGCCGTGATTGCAGCCATTCCCCAACTCTCTGTGAATGGTACTCATGGCCATTGATCAGTGGGCTTTGATCAATGGTCTAATTTTGCTCTAATGTTCATAATTCCACACATTGCCGAAAACCCAAACAGCACACGCAATAACAGGCTTTATCTAAGCGTCCTGTTAATGTTGGTGGGGCGTCAGTTACACAATGGACCGAAAGCCAGCACAACAGAGCCAGCGGTGCACGGGCAAGAATTCACTTCTTACTTGGAAATTCGTCTAAATTAGTTGTGGTAGCTACCTGGGCTATGTGCCACTTCAGTATCTTTGATGTACTATTGCAGTGTGATTTATTACTATTAATGAAGGCTGCATTACAACCTGCTAGCTGCAAATAATCACGTGCAGTTCTGAAAGCAGACAGAAAGAAAACATATTACTGATACAGAAATAGTTTTCTACACGAGATCACTGCAAAAACTGCAGCCTTACCTAATGTCCACCCTACTGTTACTCATTTTATATTAAGATTTTAAAATCTAGTTGGTATTGCTTTCAGAACTGCACATGATTATTTTACAGCCAGCAGGTTGTTAATGCTATCCATCAAGTCTAACCTCAGCTAATGCTAGCTAACAATGTTAGCTCGGTGGCGAGTAGCCTTCAGTAATAAATCACACAGCAATAGTACATTCATGTAGATGTAAAAAGCAAGACAATATATTAGGTAATCCAAAGTATTCAGAATACGTTACTCACATTGAATAACTTAACGGAATACATTACAAACTACATTTTGGGCCATGTATCCTGTAATCTGTAGTGGAATATATTTTAAAAGTGACCTTCCCAACACTGTTTGTTGATCAATGGTCATGACAATGGTCATCACAGCCCCTTGTCCAGTGGCTAATTTCAGTCATTGTGCGATGTACTGTTTATAAAGCTGGGGAAAGCTGCAGTCAGCTGAGACTGAAGAAGTCACTTGGATGAGTGATGAAACGTTTCTCCCACTGAACATGCTGCGTCCAGATGAACAGAATCAAACCAGATTTTTGTGAAACTCAGTTATTTAAAGCTGAAAATCTGAAGATAAAAGCTGAAAATAACACTGTTTTTGTGTAATATTGTTCTCATAAAACAATAGCCACCCATGGTACTCTGTGTGTACGTTAATTGTTATTAGGCTGTTGTAGTCTTGTGGCCCTGCATTAATGATTAGAAGGACCACATCCTATATGTGGTTGTGGGAATACAGACAATAGCCTACTGTGAAACTGCAAAATAGAAAACTTTCTCTCATTGATGAAACATTGTTTGGCTCGTAAACAGATCTGACTTTTACTCACAGTAAAATAAAAATGGGCTCCCAGCTGTCAAGCAGTTCAGGACTCAAGAGAAATGCTGTTATGTATCAAATAATATATGTGTAGCTAATAAACTGTGACTCTGTATGTGACAGATCACTTGTCTGCAGTGTAAAAAAGCACAATGTTGTTTTCTGACTGTCAAGAATAATTATTTTTAAGCTGGCTAATTACTGAAGTCAAGTTCAGGGATCATTGAACAACTGAAAACACGAGAATTTGACTCTTATATTAAGAGCTAGTTTACATTCATTAATGGTGACTTTTTCAAAAAGGGGGGCTTCATGGCTTTCTCTTATTTGGCACGGGATTTTTTAGGGAAGCATGAGAGGATAAGAAGGAGTCTCAAAGCGTGAGAGTTGGCAACCCTTGTTTATTAAACCAAAACCTAATTTTCATAGTCATTTTTTGTGTTCAGTGTTAGTGTTTAGGAAATAGCAAAATGGGACTATAATTAGGGTGAAACTAACAAGCGAAACAAGGTTTTTTTTTTCTGTTTACAACTTGTTAATATCCAAGACATGAGCTTTGGAGAGAATCCCTCTGACAGCACAGGTGGGGGAAAAGGTTACGCAAGCAGCTGCTTCTGCCACAGGGGAAAAGCCCAGAGGAGACACAGGACAAGGCCGCTGGTAGGACTGAACGACAAGCACAGATGCCCACCTGGAACAGAAGTGCCGAGGGCCACAAACACCACTGCGGTGACCGAGTCTTTGAGACCGACTGTGCAGCCGAAATGTGAGGCCAGGTCCCCGGTCACAGCTGTCAGAACGCCAATGAGGGAAATAGAGACAAAGAAGCAGGCCCAGCCGTTCCAGTATTCAGTCGGTGGGACGAAAGCAAAGAGGACCTTCCAGAAAACTGTCAGGAAGTGCATAATGTAATCAAAGCAGGACGGCAAGCGTTCCTCCCCGCTCTCCTCCTCATCGTCGTCACCTACCAAAGACAGAAAAGATGCATGAAAGCCTGCGAAACACAACCTTCATTTAGACCACTGTTTGGCTTTACAGAGCACCGTAAAGCCACCATGAAATTGATATAATTTTAGTTTCAGTTACTGTGTTTGTTCAGACACTGGCAGTTTTGGGAAATGTTCTACAGATACTGTAAAATGGAGAGAAGATTTAATATGCACTGCTGTTGGATGAAACTGTGAATGTGGATATTGTTTGGACAATGGCTGCTTTTGTGGTATGTGGCCATTCACGTTGTTATCATAGTCATTCTGTGACTGCTCTATACTGCTCCTGTTATCTACAGCCAAGAAATCATTGTTAAAGCCAAATGGGATTTGGACCAGTTGTGCTTAGATAAGAAAGACGTGCAACAAATACACCACAGGAGGACAGGAATACAGTGGCTTCAATACAGCAGTCATCGCAGTTGTCACAATTCAGTGCACTACACACATGCGGGGGGCTCGTAGTTAGTGTCACACCATTTAAAAACAAATGTGTCATCGTGCGACCAAAGCACAGCAATTAGTAGAGCTACCATTCCAGTGACAGCCATCGCTGAGGGCAGGAGATTACATTATAATTTATAATATCATCATATTTTTCATAATACAGCTCAGACCCAAACTGTGGAAGTGAATGAGCACTAAAAAATCCTGACTTTTCAGAAATTTTGTGCCAATTTGTCATCATATTCATCTTCATATTTTAGATCAGTAAAACCTTCAGCATCTTTGAGCAATCCTTTTCAAATCAGAGACATGCTGGAAGTGTACTTTCTATCTTAAATATGCACATTACAAATGCAAATCTGAGTTTCTCCATCCAGCAAGAGAGAGAAAATAAAGAAAAGAGTACGTTAACCAAATGACACATCACGGGAGTCTAAGTGAGCTTTTAGCCCAATGATTTGTGCACTAGTGCAGATCTAAAAGGTTCACAGACAGCTTTGGAAAGACCCCCAAAAAAAGATTCACCATACCACAAACATCGTCATAAATTCTTCAGAACCATTAATTGTTGAGGAAGAGCCGGCCCTTTTAGTTTTTATGATGAGCCTCATCATGCATTTTTAATAAACTGTCTGGATTTAAATGGATGAAGCAAATAAGCTCAGAATGATCAAAAATGAATTAAAATAGCATTTGTTTTTGTACGCTCTTTCAACCCTTTCCGTTAAACTGGGGATGTTTTTTTCTTTATGCAATCTTAAACGGAGCATTTTGAATTTTATTTTAAAGACATATCTAAGTGAGCGCTGCACAACAGGCGGACCGGGTGGACCGGATCCAGCCTGCAGGCTCAATCTTCTTCAGGACTGCCTTCAGAGGGATGAACAGATGAGACATTTCAGGACGCCGCGACTTACCTGCGCTGACAGTGACGGCACTAACAAACTGCTCTCTCCAGCTGCTGCTCCCTACAACAAGAGCCAGGTTTGTTTTCTTTATCAGCTTGTCCACTGTGCTCTGCAAGGAAAGCAGAAGAAAGGTGCATTAACACACACTGAATAACATACTCAGTACAATCTTAGTGCTGTATGACACTGGGGACACTGATGTGGTGAATCAAGATACAATTACCAGCTTCTGTCCTCCCAGTGTGAAGCAATGGTGAGTCACCAAAACAGATGCGAGCACAAAATCCCAGTAGCCCCCAGGAGAAAGGGAGTGTGCGAGCATAAAGCTGCTTTAAAGCAGTGAGGAAACACAAGCCAACTCATAAAACTGCAGCTGTTAATATCACTGCAGTATCATGTTACAGCTTAAATGTTCCTAAATTGTCTCAGAGCGCTGCACCACCCATTTTAAGCTGAAGGATCAGTTTACTTGCGCAGAGGATTGCAGTATGAATCTGTGGTATCTGTGTAGCTCCAGCACAAGTATAATGGCGATGATGTCATAGTTATCTGATAAGGGTTAGCTCAGTGACTGGAGACTACACATCAAACAGAGGGTTATTTATTTCATGATCACAAAAATAAAATGCCATCACTACATGTCAGTCATTGTTTTTTTGGATTATTGTTTTAAAGCCTTAAGTTGAGTGGACAGGTCACATTCTTTATTTATTTAATTATATTTGCCAGAGGTGACCTTAAAGTGGAGACCCGATGCTAGCTAGCTTTGTTAGCATGATAGCATGACACATTTATTAGCTGTACAGGTGTATTGCACAGCCACAGGTTCCTAGAACCATAATATTATTTCCCGTAATGAAAAAAACAAAAACAAAATGCTAACACAGACTTCTTTTCCAGAACTGAAAAAAAGTGATTAGCCACTTGTATACAGCTCATAGCTGTTAGCTAATGAGCATGTGGAGGCGCAGTCAGATATAGGTTTGCCAACCGTCCTTTAAAAAACGGAATGGTCTCGTATTTAGAAACAAAAGTACACGTCCGGTATTGAGCTAATAAGGGACGCACTTTGTCCCGTAATACAGTGAGAATCAAAAGTAGTCTATAAATGTTTATGGAATTAACGCTTTGTTTGAAAACATAATTCCCAGCCCCTCTCCTGCTTTGTGACCAATGAGCTGATAGCACACTTATGACAATTCGAGTATGACGATTTTTTCAGTCACGTTATTCAGCTCCTGCTCAAACTGCACGATTGACTCGCAGGGGTTAGAAGTTGGTGGGTCACAATGCAGGTCTCACACTATACCGCCCGATGCTCTGATGCGACCTGAGAGCTCACACTGTGCCTCCATAACATGAAGGTTATAACAGAAAATCTGTCGCTCGCTCTCTCTCTGTCTTTCACTCACACAGACACACCACCACCATCAGCTTTGCTAAATTGCTAATGAAAAACATTGATCAGGTAGCTGTGATTGAGCAGCAATGTAAATCCAACTATTTTCACGGTTGTTGTGGTCGTGATTCACAACAACCGTGAAAATCAAATCAAATCAAATCACTTTTTTTTAGTGATGTGACAATAAAAGTGATTTGATTTGATTTGATTTTCACAGTTGTTGTGGTCGTGATAATTTTGTGATGCCACATCGAAAAGGCTCGGATGAGCTTTCCAAAGTTCTACAAGTTGTGCCTCCATCGCTTGTGTCCAGATCACACGCTGCACAGCCGTGCTGCTCCATCTTTTTCACCGACGTTTACGTGGAGCTGGTCGTGAGGTGTTAATCGCTTCTCGTTACCCCACGTATACTACACGATGCACGATGAAGGCCAAAATCGGGCTGATCACCAAATCGGTCGCACGACTCAAAAATCGTCTCAAAATGGGCCAAAAATCGCACAGTCTAAGCCCAGCATTAGAGCAGCAATGTTTGTTGCTCAGAGAAAGAAAAAAAGGCTGCAAAAGTACAGGGAGGAATGGGAAAAGGAAAACATCTGGCTGGGAAAATGCACGATAACACCTTTAAAGCGCACTGCACTGTGTGCCGGCGCACTTTTTCCATAGGCATGCTTCTAGTGGTGGGCACATGAAGAACATGAGGGGCGTGAAAGCTCGGGGAACCCTTAACCAATTTTTTGTCCACCAGGCCACGGCAGAAGCAGATATGGTATGTAAACACTGGTTTGTTTTTTTTTAACCCTCTGGTTAAGGTTAATATGGACATGTGC
This sequence comes from Pundamilia nyererei, assembly GCF_000239375.1. Taxonomy (NCBI): domain Eukaryota; kingdom Metazoa; phylum Chordata; class Actinopteri; order Cichliformes; family Cichlidae; genus Pundamilia; species Pundamilia nyererei. The sequence continues at coordinate 388,864 of NW_005187650.1, read as the reverse complement.
AGTGAATATCAGCGCTATGTGGCCAGAAGTGTGATAATATAATTTATTTTGTGTAATAAACAACTGCAAGGATAGATGATTACAACAAATAGATGACTAATACATAAAAGTAATACATAGATTAATAATGATGATGAGTTAAGATGCGTAATCATGGGAACAAGCCGGTTTACAAACAGGAGCAGCTGATTAGCATTAGAAAAGCTGAAATAATACCTCAGCCGAAGCCAATTGTACTAAATGCACTATATGTGCACTGTTACAAGAATATTTTTCATTCTATTGTTTTCTATTAATTTATATAATTTTAAGTTAAGCAGGACAGAGTTCTTTTAAAGAAAGATTTACTTATATTCTCAAAAGTTAAGCATGACAGGCTTCTGTTTAAGAAAGAGACCTGTTTTATTGTGTTAATGTTGTCATTTTGAGCTAAAAACAAATGCCTAAATGATCATTTGTTTCCCATATGGTCATATCACAAAGAATATGCATCTGCTTAAATCAAATTCAAGTCAAATGGTTAAAAAATAATTTCACACAAAAAAAAAAGAGCTACAAAATTCACCATACTGGGAAGGGTGAACTGGCCACGAGGTGTCCCTTATTTATTTTTCAGGGAGTTGGCAACCCTAGTCAGATATGCCCCTTCCTCACCACTTGTGGTTTCAAAACACCAACATGGCATCTTGTAAATAGGCAGTACTTACTTACTAAATAGTAGTAAATGATGGAACATGTAATCTATACCACTACTGTTGTGCATTTATGACTCACTAGATAAGCACTGATTAGGCTCTATTCATGAACAGAGTCTATTGATGGATGAATCTTCTCTCTGTGTTAGGAAGCACCTGCTTTTTTGACTACTACTGAAATGCATTCGGCTAGCCATGCCTAGCTTCGACCTTCAAGGTAAAAAGAGCATTATTCTACCTGCAGGGCTTACAGCGGAGCACAAACATTTGTTGATTGACAGTTGTGCCGATATTGATGTTTGTGTACAACTATGTGATAAAGAATATGGCCTGTTGTTTATTACAGCTCATCCAAGAACTCCAGATTTGGTGAGTGACGTATTAGTATTTTATTAGCAGGACAAATAATCAGCAGGTCATTTTGTTGCTGCCATATAATCTATGGATGCTACTTGCTAACCAAGGTTGCTAGCGTTAGCTAGTACATTAGCACACCACTCTCTCATCAATCAGATTTTCAGCTCCAAATGGCACTGGCACCACAAATTTAGCTCACAGGCAGAGTTCAGTGACTTTTCCTATGTGTCAGCACCTACCCGTCACAGAAGACACCGTGCCTCTAATAAAACATAACTTAAAGTGAATTAAATAAATAGTCATCCTCAGCACATTTTTCATGAATACCAAAATTAGCAGTAGCAATCCCAGTGCCTTTTCTTACCGGGCTGTAAATTTGTTTAATTCTGTTCTAAAGAGAGTTTCTGGAAATGAGCTTGTTTTCAGAATTAACAGCATTTTTTTTCACTACGTTTTTGGCTTGCTTCCTTGTCCAGCTTCTGAGGTTGCCACTTGGGCCTAATATCATGTTGTGTTAAGGTAACTGAAGTTTCTTTCTTTTTTAAAAATTTGTACTTTTTCCCGAGTTGAGATCGATCCACTGCTCATCCAGTCCAAATGTCAAAGTATCCTTCAGCAAGATACTAAACCCTGAGTTGCTCTCAACACATCCATCGGCATGTGAGTGTGTCTGTGGACGTTAGATAAAGTGCTTAGATGAAAGTGTTGTATGAATATGTGTGGAACTGGGTGAATAAAACTTGTAATAAAAAGTGCTCTGAGTGCTCAAACCGAGTAGAAAGGTGCTATTTAAGTACCGTTTCATTTACCATTTATTGTCTCTTGTAAAACACCCAACTTATCAATACAAAACAGATGGAGTACTGCTATAAATTCTGCATTATGGCAAATGATACAAATTCTTTAACTCTGACTATTCAAGCTGAATGATGCGTGAACACATCTACTGGAAGATTAATGAGTTGCATAATTTATCACACATCAAAAGTAAAATATATATTAACCCAAAATACTGTGACATTAGTGAAATTGCTGCATTTTTCCAGATTAATGTTGTAAAGTCAGTCCATGTCGGCTCTGAGTTACGAAGCTGCTGGTTTTGTGTTACCTTGAATTCATAAGACTCCTCAATGACCACCTCCAGCCTGGTGTGCTCTCCCAGACATGGGCAGCCCATCTTTGACACGTCCTCCGGACCCACTGCTGTCTTGTTGTCATTAGTGTCACCTAGGGCAGCACAAGAATAAACTATCATCCAGGATTTCCTACATGGTGCTTGGATGATAATGAAAGTCAGTCCTCTGTGTGTGCTACGGTCCGTTACAGTGACTCTGAGTGACAGATCAGCCAATCATAATTGGTAAACCCAACGCGAGAGATGTTGGGGAGACACGTATTGAAATAAATAAAACACGGCAGCCTGCATATTGATACTCAAAATTTAATCAAGAGCATAAAAAGTACTTGTAATAGAGGATTTAGGTTTATTTATGTCAGTGGTTTTATTTATAATAGTGGATTATGTGAATATGTATTCTGTTATTTATGTTTTGAATTCTCTACTTAGTAATTTACTTCAGGGATATATTCTTTCTGCATTCATTACTGGCTTATCATTTCTTGTATGTGTTTATTGTCATTATGTTTAATAAATAATAAGCAGAATCGTATGTTATTAATATAAATAGGTCTCATAAACAGGACTTTCCCAAACATTTTCTGACTACACGTCACATTTTTAATATATCCACAGTACTTTTAGGTTGCAAATCATCAGTCATTAAAATATGATCACATTTAGCAAAGAGTCTGAGTGAGTATTGATATGAGCACAGTTGTATTACAAGTACTTTTTTGATGTTAGTTAGTTTAATTTAACATGCAATTGCAAAAGCAGCTATTGCACAGTAATTACAGCTCTCTTCCACAGTGTGTCTTTTCTCCTTCCTGTTAAAAGGGAGCTTTTCCTGGGGTGGCTGTAGCTCAGGTGGCAGAGCAGGTCAGCCACTAATCAGAAGGTCGGTGGTTCGATCCCAGGCTGCCTCCTGGCTGCATGCCAAATGTCCTTGGGCAAGATACTAACCCCATGTTTGCCTACTGGTGGTGGTCAGAGGCGAGGCGAGCAGGGCAGCTGTGGCTACAATGTAGCTTGCCATCGCCAGTGCGTGAATGTGTGTGTGAATGGGTGAATGACTGAATGTAGTGTGAAGCGCTTTGGGGTCCTTAGGGGCTAGAAAAGCGCTATACAAATGCAGGCCATTTACCATTACTGTCGCCAAGTGCTTGCTTATAGGGGTCATCTGATTGTTTTTTTCTGTATTATTACAGGGTCTTTACCTTACAATATAAAGCTCCTTGAAGCAGCTGTTGTTGCACTATATAAATAAAATTGAACTGAATTGAATGATTGACTGTAAAAGCTCTCAAAAATAACATTGATGAAATACAATGACATTTTTACTCTAACCCTGAGCAATTAGTTGTGCTGTAAGGTTTAATCTGCATTAATCCAAGCATTTAGTGCACACATTTATCTCAAGCCACCAAATAGAGTGACATATCACTCTGCACATGTAGCACACAGTGATGTCATCCACTCACCGTGTCTCTGTCCCACCTCCAGCAGTATGGGCTCCTCCAACACAATTGTGAATGTCTTGTTTTTCTCGTACTCCTCATCATCAATGATCTTCACATTCAGCAATTTCCTAAAGGTCGAGGGGTCAGGGGAACAAGGAGAAGCGGATTAGCTTTGTTTAGGGGAAATAAAAGTAGCTGCCCGTATGAGTCAACCTGCAGTAACCCTCTGTTATCTAAACACGCTCAAAATAGATCCCAGGCAGGTAAGAGCAGCTTCCAATGCTGAGACTATGCTTTCGTACACATTCAAATAAAACCAGAGTAGCTAAGAGGTAGACTGCCTACACAGTGAATCATGAAACAGATCTGTTAGATAAGAAGGTGGAAGCTCAACATTTCCCCCAAATTGACAAATATCATGCGCTGCCGAACACTACTAAGAAAAAAAAGACTAAAATATAAATTTTCCTAACACCCCACAAGAGGGCGGACTCCTTCTGCACCATTAATTCCATTAGAGCACAACTAAAGCGAAATAGCCCACACCCCTCCCACACACTCAAGTTAGAAGTCATGAGGAATTGAATTATTACCTTTGTCTCTGTGGAAATTATGTCACCTAGCTACACAGGGACTCGTGATAAGACATATATGTATAGTTTGTGCTCTTAAATCTGAGAGCTCAAAAACGTGAGGCTGCTTTGTCAAACTGTGACCGACATATTTTCTTCAGCCCTCTTCGTTCGCCCACACTGTCACAGCCAGTCTCTCTCTCTCCCTCTCCCTCCATCTCCCTAATGATATGTGGGTGGCTGTCTATTTCTGTCTACACATATACACTCAGGGTTTGACAACACGCATGAAGAGCTCTTGCTTGCTGAGGAAGAAGAAGTTTATTTTAAACAGCAACGATACGTCACTGGCTGTCTAATGTCAGGCTAAGTCATGCCAGTGGGAGCAACGTGAAGCGCAGCCTGGAGACCTCGCAACAGGAACAAAAGAGTTTGTGTGCATGGTATATTTGCTTTGAATCGCCGTGCCGGGGCCTTGAAATAAAATGTGAAGGCTCTGCTGCTGTGGATTGTGCTAATGTAGCAGCCATTTTGACATTACATCACATTTTAGGCAGACACTGTTTGTCTTGCCGTAGCGTACCTAGATAAGCAGAATATACGGACGAACATTTACATTTTCCACTAAAATCCAAACGAGAAATTAAAGGCTGTCGAGAAGCAGCAGGGGCCCGGGTTCATTTAATGCATCGGGCTGATTAGCTGGCAGTCTAACTCTAAACTGCTGCCACAGTTTGAAGCTCATTTGCACTGATTTCAGACAAAAAGAGGTGGGTGATAATGCAAAATGCGAGAAAATCAAAAGTGACTTTTCAAAACAGACTAAAAAACAGCTGTGGTGAGATTAGTTCTCCTGCTTTCTTAGTTTCGGTGAGTTGGTCCTTCACGTAAAGTAGTTCCATCCCTCTTTTTAAAAAAAATATATTTTACTTGAATCAGTAATACCTTTGTTAGTATTTCAAAAGCATTAGCAGCGCAAATAAACCAAGCAAAACTGAGTGGCTAAAGACAAGCAGTGCTTGCTAAAGAAAAGACAGTTATGAATGGAAGAACGGATGATTTAATTATTGCTACACTCCAGTCCTGCACACTAGTCTGCAACCATCTGGAAACCACTGGTCACCAGAGAAAAATGTGTATTCCCCTGGCTGGTTGGTGCGTGTGGTAGGTTGTTTGCTGTCGCTAGGAGAAACTGGTGGCAAAGTGCTGCTTCACAGTCTGTATTAGGTTGGTGTAACTGAGGCCTAACACACAGCAATCTCAAAAGCCACTGGAGGCAGAGATGAGGAGAATGTTCTGATATAAAAGCTACCTCTGTTGTAGTGACTGCATGTGAGTCTGTGTCTTTTGTTCAGTCTCTGTTATGTTTCTTGTTTTACTTTGAAAGTCCATGTCTCATGTTAATGTGTCTGGTTTTGCTTCCTTTGTCTCGTTAGGCCTGATTTGCCCCAGCTGTGTCTCACTCCTGTTGCCCTTTCCCTGATTGCTCCCTTTGTGTATTTAAGCCCTGTGTTTCTCTGTGTCCGTGTTGCAATCTACCGTTTATTTTGCTGTGTGTTTTGTCAGTCCACCGGTGTTAGTTTAGTTTGATTTTTTCCAGTTATGTTATGTTTGAGTTCAGCATTAAAGCTGTTTCGGTTTAAGTTTGTCTCTGGAGTCTGCACCTTGGGTCCTATTCCTGTCTGCACACAGCCGTCACTTAACATTCTCTGCTGAGATTTCACTTTCCAGATCTTTTTTTCTATGCAGCTTGCTTATAATGTGAAGCCTCTGATGAACAGGATGTCACTCTTGTCATTCTTAACTAGGGATGGGTATCGAAAACCGGTTCTTGTTGAGAACCGGTTCCCACTGTTTCAATTCCTTGGAATTGTTTGCCATTTTTGCAAACGATTCTCTTATCGATTCCAGTCGCCCCGAATGACGTCACCACGTTAGAACGGATGACAACAGGGCAGCTTGCAATACTCACACACAAAATAAAATCTATTCAAGCTGAATTTATGCTTCAATTCTTCAAAGAAAATCGTACCACCAGAGTTTGAAAGTTGCAGATTCTTTTCAAACGCCTTAAAAGCCCAAAGCTTAAGAACATATTTCACATTTTTAATTTTCATGCGCACAGTGGTTCTGTCGTTAGAGACTCTGACCTGCAGCAAGAATGTATGCTGCCACATTTCTGCGTAGAATTTGCGTTTTTCCCCCCTGTGCCTACTGAGTTTTAGTCCTGGTGATGCAGTTTTCTCCCTCAATCCAAAGACACGCTTGTTAGACTGACTGGTTCTAAACTGTCTATGGCTGAGAGTGTGGGTGGTTTTGTCTCTCATCACCACCCAAAAGCAGTTCAGATGATGAAGTGATGCATTTTTAATTTTAAATGTTTCCAGCACGTAAATGACTACCAATGAAAGCATGTAAACTAATCAAAATATGAAATCAATGAAGTTCTGCCTTCATCTTCACTGTAAGTAAAAATAATCACAATTTAGCTGATTTAGCTAAAAAGGTTAGCTAAAGTAAACTAAGTCAGACACCTGCTAACTAGCTAAATACGTTAAAGGAATAGTCTCACATTTAAAAAAAATACGCAATTTTGTGTTCTTGCTGAAAATGAAAATTGATGACAGTTTAATGTCTGCACTCAAATTATTAAAGTAGAATAGCAAGCAGTCGACTTAGCTTAGCATGTAGTCTGGATGGAGGGAAACAGCTAGCCTAGCTGAGCCCAGTCTACAGCTAACAACACAGCTCTCGCACGTCAGTTTAGATGATGTAAAAACGTAAGTTTGTGGATTTCATCTTAAACTTACAGATACTCATCATTTTATATGAACTTCATTATACTTTTGGGCTTTTGATGATTTTTTTTAAACTGTTCTTTGTTCATAGTGAAATGATTATACAGCACACATCTATAATGAGTTTGAAAAAACTAAAGAAAAAAGAATTGGGTCCACAAGTTTGAATTTATATTAGTATTAGATATTTTTTAAACCACACAGTGTCAAAAGCATCATATCCCCCGTTAACATTTGGTTAAATGTCCCTTAGCAAGTTGCACATCAACAAGATTTTTTTTGGTAACCATTAACAAGCTTCTGGCCTAATTCTGACATAATTCTGTCTGATGTTTGTCTGGGCTTTTAATCATAGTCCTCATTTTTGTCATGGTAAGTATGTAAACCTTTGACCACAACTGTACAATATTCATGCTGAGCCAGTTATTTACAACGAATAGGACTCCCTGCAAAATCATAGTTGTTCTTTTTTATTTTAGCACATTTCCCAAAATGTAAAGTTATCTTTTAAAATTTGTGGTCCTTTATAATTTCCTTCGTACGCTTGGGTTTAAAATGTTCAGTTTAAAAATACATTTTCTAAACAGCACACAGTCCTGCTTTATGAGCCCTGTCGCTGCAAGTCAATGTAAACTCTGATTATTACAGACACAATTGGATTTTATCAACACTGTAAATCCTTGGCTTGCTCCATATCACATTACACTGCGGAGCCATCAGCCATCTCTGCTGCCCGGTTGGCTCAATTCCTGGGAAAGTTTCTGAGTAGCCGCAGTGGTATAAACCTCCAATTGCATCTGTCACACAGACAATATTGCATGCATTCTAAAGATTGATCTCTGCTCCATCTGCAACAACCGTAATCTGTTCTCCATCTGCCTGGCTCTTTTTGCAGTTGTCTTACATTTACTGAGAGTATGTTGAATGCTAAAAAAAGTATGCCTTGTTTGTAAATTAATTATCAGGATTAGTTTGACTTAACCAAAGAAATGAGAAAAATTGGTCATAATTGTCACCTACAGAAAGAAAGCATCATACATATCGTCTGTGACTCTTAAAGTAGTTCTGTTTTTATTTGGAGGTTCCCTCTCCTCCACATTTTTTGTCGGTTCCTTAAGGATGCTCCAGTTTCCTCCCACAATCCAGAGGCATATACAGTAAGGCATGAGGCCCGGAGACTCCAAACTGCCCACAGGTATGACTGTGTTCACTCTGTAGCCAGAGAGAGTGTCTCTAATTTCTACCCTCTGCCTGCTGCAAAGAAAAAAAAAAGAAAGCTTCTGCCCTCCCGAGACCCTGACAAAAATTAAGCCGGCAGGGAGACTGAGTGAATGCATGACAGTGTGTCAAAATCCACAGCTGGACCTAGCACCTCCGTTCATTTAAAGAGCCATGAATCAAAGTGGCATGTCAGCATCTGCCTACAGTGCTGAAGTGTCCTTGAGCAAGATATTGAATCTCAGCCAGCTCCAGAGAGGCTGCAGTGTAGCTTATTATAAACAGAAAGCAGCTGCATTACATTACATTACTGTGTCTCCACTGTGTTGTTGGGTTATTATGCAGAGAAAATTTCTACAGAAAGAAACCCGTTCTGACATTGATAATAACAAATTATTCCACCACTGATAACTTGTACTTGCAAAAATGTGTGGCAACATAATGGAGAATGGTCTGAACTAATAAGCACAGGGAGAGACAAGTGGGACGAGGAGAATTTGAAATTCATTTCTACCCTGCAGCCGTGTTAGCTGCTCCCCTGAATTTAAGCTCAGTGGTAAATTTTAATGTCAGCAGGACAACACGCTGATTCTCCTCAGGTGTACTGTGTAACATGTTCACTATCTCAATTTAGTATGTTCGCTTGCTAATTTGCAATAAATGTAAAGCACGGTTGGCTTTGGGAAGGATTTTGACCAGAGGGATGCTATCACTTCATTACTGTTCCTTTAGAGGTGAGCATTAACTGGTGGACCTAATTTCGTAGCACTAATTGCAGAGATATTACGCTCAGAGATACAAATGTTAACCTCATATCAGCACAAGAGAAAACGTTAGGCCATCAATGACATTAGGATCCATCCTCCGAGAACCATGACTGTTTGTCTGTACAATATTTGACCCCAGTACAAAACACATTGAGATGTTTCATCCACTGGGGATCACAAATGTCTATTATCCATTAAAAGTCAAGAAATTTCACAGTGAATTATGGTGGTGCACTGATTGACAAACAGTGCCGTCCTTTGTGACATGGAAGCAGGAAGGCTAATATGTGATTAGCTCTGTGGCTACTTGAAAAGTTGATTTGAAGGGACAGGATACGCAATAACTGCAGTTGGATGTTTTCATTCTTTTTAATGAGGATTTATAAAGAAGCTGCATGCCAGAGGTTACGCCAGGGGTCTGAGTCCGCCCAAAGCAATTCCTGTTTTCCTGTATGCTGTCTACACTTTCTTATCAATAAAGGAAAAATGCCATAAAAAAGTTATTTAGTTATAGCTTCTGTCTTCTTTGCAGCAGTTGCTAAGCTAAAGGCTAACAGCCCAAACATAAACAAGAGTAGCCTACATTGCTGGTTTTTCCACATATTTTTGAGACTACCTCCAAGTTACATTAAACAGCTATAATATGTAAACATTGGTCTGCAAATGTTTTGTGTTAATGTTACCAAGCCCTGAATCTGTTTGTCTTTCAGGAAGTTCTGTATGTCATCGAGCTCGAGCACCTCAGGCGTGAGCGATAAAGAATATCAGTGTATTGATTTTCTTTTCAAAAGTGATCCCCTTCTATCTGTTTTATCTTAGCTTATGTAACTGCCCCCATTATCCACTTCAGACTCAACTAGTGCATAGAGGCGCATATTTGAGGCACTAACGAGAACAGATATGAGATTATGCTACATACGAGCATCAAAGGGTCTATTGCAGATCTTCCTCTAATCCATAAACACAGAATGTAAAATGGCGCTTGATGTCAGCTTGTTTATTTTGGCTCAGGTTTGTGTCTGTACATCATAATTTATTTACTGCAGAGCAGAATTTCAATGGTAAATTATTATTTATATGCATGCCTAGATTTTAAACTGCTCCTCCTGGCTCCGCATCAAAAGCTTAAAAACTTGGCTTCCTCTTTTGCTCCTCTGCATGCTCAAATATTGACGGGGGAAGACAGATGTACGTGAGCACAAAGACACACAAAGCTTGAGACCCTGTAACAAACACGCAAACACAGAGGTGCCCAGAGGACCGTCGCCGAGTGTCATCTCTTTGTCGCGAACAAGCGGGGAAACACTCGGGTATGAAAAGCCAGCTCGGTTTTGAACGATGAACTTTGGCAGCCTGCTGAGCAGTAATGAGCGCAGACGTGCATTTAACACAGAGAGGGTGTGAGTTTATAGGCTCGGAGAAACAAATAGACGCATACAACGACGGCGACGCTTCAAGATGATGCCATTTCACCTACATCTTTTAACGGGACTGACTGGCATAAAGAATTCACACGCTGCGTAAAGAGGAGCACAATCTGGCCTGGCAGTCTTCGACTTAAGCTCTCCAAAAGTGGTGAACTTTTGGCTCGGCATCAGAGTCAAACATTAACACCTTCGGGTGGCACGCAGAGATGAGCGCATTTCCAGCAGCAATATTAGAAAACTCATTTAGATTCAGCTTAAAAGATAAGTCAGTTGCTCGACCTGGCAATTTCGATTCAAGATCTGAGTCAAACCTTTCCCACCTATGATCAAAGTACTCCCGCATTCCCCTTTAAGTCCTCGCTTGCTATTCCGAGGAGGACAGGAGTAGCTGAACACTGCTTTGGCATTTTTTTTCTGCTGGGTCTGGGTTTTCTTTTCATCTGTTTTCTGATAACAAACTGTCCTGCCCCACTGGATCCCACTCTCCACAGTCACACCCCCAGTCCTCTCCACTGCTGCACATCGACTGTTAAGGGAAGCATGACTCCAGATATTATGAAGTGTACTTTCACTGTCAGCTTTCTACAGTCGAATGAGCACAGTCTTAGCTCAGTAGGTGAGGACTGTATCTACTGCTCGGTCTCCATTTGAATGCAGATGCCAGCTGCCTGCCTCTCATTTCACATTGTTATACACTATTGACTCATTAACTGCAGCCTCTGTAGCTGACTGCGCTATGAGGGGAACTTTTGGGACCCCTTTAACCCCTCTTCACTCTCTTTAATTGCTTTGGATGCTCAAGAAGCTCTTTTTAGTTCCCCTTTGGAGCGACATGTTGCTTGATGTGGGTTTAAAGCAGATTCAGCACTCTAATACGGCCTTAATTATACACATAGACTAATGCATAAAAAGGAGAAAAAGCATAGATTGTGCGCGAGGAAACTGCTAAAAACAGAGCAGTATATTCAAATTTCACCTGCGCTGTGAGGCAAAAAAAAGAAGAAAGACAAATAGGGAGATCTGCGTTTTCTTTGACACCATGTATTCACCTGCCTTTCCTCCCACTCGGCCAACCTACACAATACACCTACGCACGAGCCTCGCGCAGACGGATGCATCTGACACATTTGATTCCTTTGTTTCGTCCTTTGCCGTGCAGTAAATCATTTTGTAATGAGCTCGGTACGGTTGAGGGCATTTTCTTTCTTTTTTTAAAGTAAGAAATAAAAAAAACAAAAAACATAACCGTTCTGTGTAACTGCCAGGTCTTTTGCTCATCTCGTCATAAAGCAAACACTACAAGTGTACTCATCATTCAGCCAGCCCTTTCAAACAGCGTTCAAGTGAAAAAAAAAAGAAAGAAAGAAAAGCTGGAAAAACATCACTCTTCCAGCGCTCTCTCACTCCCTCGCTCTCTGCACTCTGCCTCCCTCATCTTTTTCTCTCCTCATCTCTGCTGGCGCATCCACGAATGCTTTAACTAAAATAACCACACGGGCTCCAGTGCATGCACCTGTTTTAGTAGCTGCCGTGCAAGTCACCTGTCTGATTTTTCCCCCTTGTTCTACTCTGTTGCTCGTGTGGGCTTCCTTTGTTTTCCACAGGGAAGTCTTTAGTGTTGTGCATTACAATGAGCTTCAACAGAACTTCCACAGAAATCCCAACAGGCTGCATTTAATTCATTCACAGGAAACTGTTTCTGGGTTTCATCTTCCTCTTCTCCTCCTTTTTCTTGTTCTTTTAAATCTCCACGATCTTTCATTATCTGCCGCACAATTATATCCTCTTATCCTCCCACATCGTCCCTGCGAAAAGAGCTAAACTTCGCCGAGCAAACGTATCTGTGAGTCATAAAAATAGGCCTTTCATTCGTTACCAGAATAGATAACTTACAGTAATCTAGCAGGACAGTTTAATGTACCAATGTGTGGGCGGTGATGTTTAATCAAGTGATGAACAAGAGGAACTGGCACTCACATGGTCTCATCGTTCTGAAACTCCAGCTTGCCGGACACCTCTTCGTAGTCCTCCCCTGCTTTGGCGGTCCCCTCGACAGTGTGGTAGGGCACAGCCACTTTTCCCCGTGCCCCGGATGTCCTGTGAACCTTCACCTGCATGTTGCCAACGCTCTCGCTGACCCTTGTGGAGTTGCTCTCAAACGTAAAGATGCCAGCGTGGTCGTCGTCATAGATGGTGACGGTGGCGATGTGAGGATTGCCCAGTGCCGCCTTTGGAGGAATATGGGAGGGAAGGCCCACCATGCTGTTGCTGGAGGTGATGGAGCTCGGCTCCAGGACTGAGACCTCGGCTCTGTGCACGATGCGCGGGTTGCTGAGGCGTACGTAGAAGTGCTCGTCCTCTTCAAAAATGTCATCGTCGATCACGCCAACAGTGAACTCTTTGGTTGTCTCGCCAGGCTTGAAGACCAACGTGCCCTCAGCAAACTCGTAGTCTGAACCTGCATTGGCAGTCCCGTCCTCCGTCCGGTATTCCACCTGTGCAGGGAAAAAAAATTTCATCAAATATGTAGTGGCTGGAGTTGTAATAAAAATATTAATATTAATACTTTATGCCTCAGGCAGTTAAAGGTGATTTAAAATTGACCTTGAGCATTTGCAATCTCTGTGCTTTCCCCCCTCACCTTGACAGTGCAGCCACTTTCTCCTCCGTGCCGACTCACGGTCAGCTTTAGTGAGCCGCAGTTCTCAAAGCACTGATAATGAGAGTCTTCAAACTGCAGGTAGATAGTGTTAGGATCTTCCTCTTGCCCGCTGGCCTCGTGACAGCTCACCACCTTCCTGGCCTGGTCAGCTGCATGCTTTTTCAGGATGTTCCCCGCTCCGATCATCATGCGCGTAGCTTGAATGCGATAAAAGGCCCTGCTCTTCTGCTGCTGGACCAGCACTTGATAGTTGGCCATCTCGATGAGCTGCTCCATGTCCTTATCTGGGTGCCTCTGTTTTAGGTCTTTTAGAGTACGAGCCATCTCCCTGCGGGCCTCTTCTTCTTGATCTTGTTCCGCGCTCATCCCACCACTATCCTCCACGCCCTCCAGCATCCCATCCAGAGCCTCTTTGGGGTGAGTGTGAGAGTTCACACCCTGTCCATCCATCTCCAAGTCCATTTTAGTGAACATGGCATCTCCCTCTGACTCGATGATAATGCCGCGGGTCTTGTCGGCTCGGTAGCGCTTGTGGACGTACTTGTAGAAGAGCAGGCGGCGGTCTGCGATCCAGGCTTGCAGAACGCACAGGGGGAAGAAGAGGAAGGTCAGGACTGCTTCCCAGACTTGCACTTCTCCGGGGGAAAACACTGACAGGATGAGATACAGCCAGATGTAGGCGAATATGCTCCAGGCTGCGGTGACAAAAAACACCCGCAGGTGTTTTATCTTGCGGGTTTCATTTTCTGGCACCACATAGACACAGAGAGCAATGATGATGAACATGTTGAAAGCAGCACTGCCCACGATGGTGCTGGGACCCAGAGCTCCCGCTTCAAAGTTATGGCCGACCACTTCGATGACAGACAGCAGGATCTCTGGTGCCGAGGAGCCCAGGGCCATCAGGGTCAGGTTGGAGACCGTTTCATTCCAGATGCGCACAGTGGTTGTTGTTGTCTCACCATTAGGCTTCTTGATGGTGATCTCCTTTTCTTGAGAGGTGATGACCTCGATAGAAGACATGAACCGGTCGGCGATGATGGACATGCCCAGGAACATGTATATGAGAGCGGCAAAGTAAACAATGGCACGTGCCACCTTGTCACCCACTGCGGGGTTCTGGGGATTCCACATGGGCAGCACCACGCCCTCGGAGCAGTTGTCATCACTGGAGCAGTTGCCTGGGCTGCTGCCGATGTCATCATCCCTGCTGCCGTAGGAGAACCGGGTGACTCCCGGGAGGAGAACCAGCAGAAGAGAGATGAACATGCATGGGGTGGCAGGTGGAGAGCAGTTCAAGATACGCTTGTGTAGAAACATGATGGTGTGGTGATGCTTTGAGTCTTCTAATGCTAGAGATCAGTGCACGTGACATGTGAAGGTTCGCATGAACCTCTGAAAGACAGGGAAAAAAAAGAAATTTGCCTGGTGGATGAGAAAGCCACATGTCAGATGTTCATTATTCAGTTATATTCTCAAAATAACCCCAATATGGCACCACAAAAGTGCTCTTTTGTATGCAAATGATGTGGGATCCATCAGTTTCGTTGGTCCGAGTTTAGAGAGCCAGAAATATTGGCACCTACTAATCGTTGAGTCACTGGTATTGAACTACCCTGTACGACTCCCACACATATAATGTGGTCATTCTGTGCTAAACCGCAGTGAAAATGTTACCCTTTGCACCTGTAGTATCGAGGGAAAAACTGACTCAGTCCACCCGGTACTGTCGAGTTAGATGGGAGTCCAAAAATAATATCCACTGGCAACGAGAATAACAAGAAAGGAGCAGTTGTTCTTAGGTAGCCCTACTGGTACATATATTATAGGATGATTTAAAGGAGGAACAGCTCTAGTGTCTAGAGAGTCCAACACACTTCTCAGGTCTAGTATGAAATATAAAGCTGGATGCCTGAGTGCAATTCAATCATCACCACCTTACCTAAAAGAATCCATTCCACATGCAGTAATTTATATTTGCCAACATAGTTTCTCTGATTAAGTCAGACAGAGCATGACAGGGTGGAGTGGGGTTGCAAAGCAGCATGCATATGCACAGCAACTCGTGGGCTGGCTGAAGCAGCTTTAATACCATGTGTTATATGAAATTAACCAGACTGACGCTTAGATGGGTATCAGCTGAGAAATCCACAGATGCGGGCTACCACTGAGATCAGCCAATCTGCCGTTTAGCTTAGTTTAATTTAGTTTAAAATTTTACATAAGCAATGGAAACGGCATCAGGGGACAAGTAAAAACAATTCCCCAGTGCCCCCC
>NW_005187650.1:315089-373491 GCF_000239375.1 Pundamilia nyererei | reverse complement strand
CCCCCCCACCAGCAGTATCTTAATGGCCTGAATAGACATTTCAGGGAGTACTGTGCTAAACTCTTCAAAGGATTAACATCTGTGAAAAAAGAGGAGAGGGAAAGATGTCTAGTAATGTGTCTGGTGTTTTCTAATGAAAATTTAAAGACCATCCTTGTCTCAGAAATAGGTTGCACACCTACAGCAGAAGCAGTCTGGCAAAGCTGCATGTTTGGCACCTGCTCTCATTGACATGCAGCAGTGAAAGGCAGCATTCTCCAATCTGACCTGCATAACAGTAGAGCACGGTTTCGATCAAGGCTACATTTCAGGGTGAAGTGGTGCAGCACAGATGCAGGAATTAAGCCGTCAGTTTTTTTTCTTTCTTTCTGCTGTTAGCTCATAAATAAATGACTAACAGATTGTATTTGTGCAACAACAACAGCAACAGCCCGACACCTGTCTGCTGATCAGATTGAGCGAGTGAGATCAGCACCATGGACAGCGACTCCTGCAACAGGCAGCTCCAATCAGGGACAATGAAACAGTCTTTTTTTCGGACTGAATGAAATATCCCTCATTACTGTTATGTGAAATCACATATTGATATCATCACTGATTCCTTCACTTTCGAAAGCAGATTTAATTAATACGTTGCTTTCATCTGGCACACAATCCTGCACAAATTTTGAGTGGGTGATGTTTCTATGGCAAAAGCAAGATCTCCGACTGGTGGAAATGCAGGAAAACTATAGAGAAAAAATGTCTCTTTCTGTTCTGTGCAGTATTTAGTGATATGTTTTCCTCACTAAAGTCGCCAGGCAGCAACAAGTAAATGAGATACTGAAGCACATTATTCATTTCCCCTTAAGAATACAGATGTTTTAATTTTTTAGTCAACACAAGCACACACTCTGAAATCTCCTCACCTTCGTCACATTACATCTATTCAAAGTGTGCAAGTATCCAGTGCAAAACTACAGTTCTCTGATCTGCTGATTTCTAACATGTTTGCAATTAAAAGCCCGAGTGCAACATGAAGACTTTACCAACTACTGGCAAACCCAGCATGATGCCACTTTCCATCTAACAGAGTTACTAACCTTCAATAATTCCATAATTATCCAAGCCTTTAAAAAAAAAGCAGACCCAAATTAAATGAATCCTCAAACATGTTCTTGTTTGCTAAGCAAAGGTCCAGGGTTGGCAAGTAAACACATAATGACTCACACTTTGATGCCTGCACTTGTTTTGTGTGTAAGCGTGTGCGCTTTTCAAATGGTGGCACACTCAGTTTGTATTGAGACGCCTCATAAATGTCATCTCTGCTATTTAGGGAAGGAAAAGTCATTAGAATTCATAAACAAAAGGAAAACAGAACAGAAACGTGGAAGAAAATGAAAAGAAACCGGAGTTTCTCGAGATGTTGTTTTGAGCTCAAAGCACACTCATCAGTCTAAGCACTAAGACAAGTGTTGCTGGATTTACATGCAGCTGTTAGTCTAAGAGTCTAATATAATGGGGGGCAAGCAAAATTCTCATGCAGGGGCTTGCTTAGTTTCTTTTCTTTCTTTTCTTTCTTTTTTTTTTTGTTTAGCTTATAGTTATAGTTCCTATTTTAAACATTGTGAGAAACTATATTACTCACCTGGATGCAGCTGTCAGTGAGTCAACCCAGAGTGGAAGTTCTAGCCTCAGGAGATGAACTTATCTTTCATGCTGCTCTGTGGAAATACAGCTTATCTTAAACGAGCATACCACAAAGTCCGTTTTTAAAACCATCATGAAAGTAACGAGTGCTCCATATCGGAGAATTTTGAGAAGCTTTAAAAAAAAAAGAAAAAAAAAGCCATAAATGTGAGCCAGTAGCAGCACAAAAACACAAAACACCGCTGTTGCAGATTCGAAACAATTCAAAACGCTAAGTTAGAAACAGATTCTGAGACGGCTAGGTAAGTGATATTACAGAGGTAGAATAAAAAGGGAAAAAGAAAAAAAGATAGAGCCTATTAAATGATCAGTACGCTGAGCATGAGGGACAAACAGACCGGTCCATTTGGTGCGCACAGCTGCCCCACTGATACTCACGGAAAGCCCAGAATCTCAGTTGGATCCTGGTCACAGCGTGGCTACCCTGCACCAGTTCAACAGAGGAAGACACCCCGTGTGCCATTCACACGGCAGGCTGGTGTAATGGTGTTGGCTTGTTGCTGGTGTCTTGGAAATGACGCGTAGCTTTCCCCGGTGCTTGTTTTCTTTCTCTCTCCTTTTTCTTTGACAAGTACCCTACCTCAGCAAACTTAACACAGCCGGAATAGTTCCCCTCATTAAATTCCCATTGTTCCACCACCGCGACACCCTCCGCAAAGCTAAGTAAATTATTCAAAAACCACAAGGCGCTTTCAGCTTTATCCTTTCCTGACTGCGTGTTGATGCGTAAAATAATAAATTAAATTACACCAGTCCAAAAAAAACAACAACAAAATCTTAGAAAGTATTAATTTAAAAAAGAGAGAATTTAATTGTATTTTCTATTTCCGAAAAATAAACTGAGTGCAAAAAATTCCCTCGCTCTTCTGCCTGAGCTGGATAACGCAAGGAACCAAACAGGGCTGCACATGAGAGTGGGCGTGAATGAATGGTGAAGGATTGAGAGGACGCAAACCACACAGTACGCGGATCAGGACAAGATGGATATCAAGCAGAGGGATGGTGGCACACAAGAAAGAGGAGTGTGAGTGTGGTGTGGAATGGAAGTCTTGTCTTACTCTCGCGGTGGGCAGCACTGGCACAAGAAACGACGAGCGAGAAAGGGAAAACAGTAACACTGCAGAAACAGGGGAGGGGAGACGTTCAGAAGCAGCGCTACACGCACGGCTGGTCCTCCTGACTGCGCATCAGGAGACCAGGATTAATGATCATTTCCATCAGAAACCCTTTAGAATGTTTGCTCATTATCTTGGTTGCCCATCAGCACAAAAAAACCTGCTGTAAGCTAGAAGATAGAGAGCTGATCTTCGTTTTTGACACTCCGAAATCCCAGATGTATCTGCCCGTACGCCTGCTGTGGGCTGCCGTTGTTGTAGTCTGGATGGTTACTTAGAGACAAAAAAAAAAGAAAGAAAAAAAGCACATAGTCTCAATAGTTTTTCTTCTGACATGTGAATTTAGCCTAACATCACTTTAAAAGATGGGAGCCATGTGGTTGATCTACTGTTGGGGGAAGACAAAACAAAGTAAATTGGACTTTCATTTGAGAGAAATAAGACACCACCATCTCATGTTGCTTCTATCTGGTCAACAAATCTAAATCCTAGAGAGAGAAAACTGAGTGCTTTGTCATTGTGATCTGTATCACCACTGGGCCAAAGAACATGACGGGCTTTGGTGTGGTGCCAGGGTAAAAGCCAGCAATTTTAAAGCTTAACGTGTGGAAGATGATACTTTGTGTTTCTCTGGACACTCTGCCACAGTGATGGGCTTATTCTGTTAGGTTTGGGTTTCATAAGAAACTGGAAACAGGGCATTTAGCAGCCAAGGATGATTATGTTTCATAAAAAGTATGTTTTGGTTTTTTTTTAACCATTACTAATCCTAGCCATGTTTAAAGCGGTTCTGTTATGCTTTTCCTTTCCTATCATGTGTATACTGTTAAAATGATGGAAGCTCACATTACACAATGAGAAAATAAGTTAAAAATAAGGATGTCGCTTTCTGGGCAAGAAATCCCTGTGAGGAGCGGCTCAGTCTAAATCTCTAAATCTTCAGATGATTTTTTTTAAATACATGTGGCTACTTGTGTGAGAGAGAAAAACATATACCTATGTACTCACCGGGTATTCAGGTAAAACTGTTCAACAGATTTTTAAGAAAAATATCTGATCTGCCAATCACATGGCATCAGTTCAATCCATTTAGATGTGTAGACATGGTCAAGATGACCTGCTGAAGTTCAAACCAAGCATCAGAGGTGATTTAAGTGACTTTGACTATTGGTGCCAGACAGGCTAGTATGAATCTTTCAGAAATTGCTGGTCTCCTGGGATTTTTCCCACACAGCCATCTGGAAGGTTTACAGAGAGTGGTCCAAAAGAAGGATATATCCAGTGAGCAGCAGTTCTTTTTTAGTGGTCAGGGAGAGAATGGAGACACTCATTCCAACCAACATACACAGCAGAGCATCTCTGAACTCACAACGCCAAGACCCACTTATGTCAAGCAAGAACAGAAAACTGAAGCTACAAAGAAGCTTCTCACAGGCTTACCAGAAGATTGGAAAAACATTGTCTGGTCTGATGAATCTTGGTTTCTGCTGCAACAGATGGTAGGGTCAGTATTTGAAATCATATGAAAGCTTGATTTGTATCAACAGTTAGATACAAGTTAGACACTTTTGGGATCTGGGTACCAACTGAGTATCGTTTAAACGTCAAAGCCTAGCTGACTATTGTTGCTGATATCTATGCCTATCTTACCTATCTTTTGATGGCTTCTTCAAGTAGGATAACATGCTGTGACACAAAGTTCAAAACTCATCTGAAATTGATTTCTTCAACATGACAATGAATTAAGTGTACTTGGGATGTCTCCACATTCACCAAATCTCAACAGAACGCCTTTGCGATGGAAGGATTCAGAATTCGTCACGGTGCAGAAACAGCATTAGTCAAGGTTAATAATGACCGTCTTACAGTGTACTCATCTCTGTGCTTGTCCTGTTAGACCTCCATGCAGCATTTGTTAACACTGATCACAATATTTTACTGCACTCCATTACAGTTGTTTGAATCGTATCCATCTAATACATTTCTGTTTGTTCATTTCATGCAGAGTCCTCTTCACATGCTAAGATTAATAGATTAATTAATAATGGAGTTCCACAGGGTTCTGTGCTAGGACCAGTTCTGTTTACATTATACATGTTCCCCTTAGGCAGTATCATTAGAAGGCATAGCATACATTTTTACTGCTTTGTAAATGGTGTCCAGCTTTATCTTTCCATGAAGCTAGATGACACATATGAACTAGTTAAACTACAGGCATGTTTCAAAGGCATATGTATAAATAAAATAAAATAAAACAAAGTTAAATTAAATTGGTGGAACAGGATATTCTCATGTGTGATGCTATCGTGCCAATATGGAGAAAAATCTCTGAGGAATCTTTCTGGCACCTTGTTGACTTTATGTAGACTTAAAGAATAAGACCGGCTTATAATAATATTTTAATTTAATAAATAAAACCTTCTGATTGCAGGGGCCAGCCAATCAGAAGAAGGTTAAGTTAAAGTTTAGGGGAAGGCCCTAAATTAACTTGTTTAAGACAGTGAAACTCAGGCACAGGCCTACTTCAAATAAATCAGGATGATTTTCAAAGATGAATCAAGCAAAGCTAATAGAATGCAGTAATAAAAATATGGTGCTGAAGATGAGCCTTAAAGATCTACTTTGAGGACAGCTGTTCCATTCTTAATGTACAAATGCTAGCATGTGTAAGGGTCATAGCTCACTTTATTTAATTTATAGCATACTAGCTTGCTTCACTTCAAATTATACAGGTGAGGTATTCAGTCATTAACCTACCTAACTGGTGAGCACCAGCATCAGTAATCAAGCATGTCAATCAATGCCTGTATCTGAGGTACTGCCACCTCCACAGCAACTCAGCGGAAACCTAAAAACACAGCTTTCATTTGAATAACATTCATTTACTCTTCACTGGTGAATGATTGCTTGCGATGATCATGGAATGGAGGCTTGAAGGGGTGATTACAGGAAACCTTGGAGAGAAATAAAAGAGATTAGACAGTGAGTGGTGGGCAGAAAACACCAAAGAAGGGAAACAACCCAAATACCATGTGGCTTCTCTTCCTGGAAAGAGGAATCAGTTTAAAACACCTTGCTGACGACAGTGGAAAGGTTGCACGGTCAGCTGCAGAGACGTCTCTCTTTAAAAAGTCACTTAAGACACCCATATTTAATCCATCACACCCTGCATATTTCCTGTAAAACATGTCTGCCTATGTCAACACTGACCTTGAACTAAAGAGAAATTCTAATTACTCATGAAGTGGTGAAGGCTCCAGTTTATGACATACACATTTGTGATGTTTAAGTGGCAAGAGAAATTTTACTTAACTACAGAAGGCTGAGGGCAGCCATTTATATGTCTTTGAATGCACCTCTTTTTTTAATAAAAAGAGGAAGCAGTGTATTCAAACACAAATAATCGCATTACACACAAGCCTGGATAAGAATGCCTAAATGGGATCTTTAAATTGAAAACACTGACCTACTCTAAGAACAACATACTGCTCTCCCTTTTGCCTTGGCAGAACAAATCTTATGAAATACTGAATCGCAACATTGTATCCAGTTTATTCATTCATTGTAGGTGGGAGCAGATGGTGATGTATGCGCCTTCAGAGAAAAAGGTGTTGCTCAGACAAAACCGCGACTCTGATGCAAATGATACTGCTGCTTTCCCCTGAAAGCACACACATATATACTATTACATTCTTCAACGTGTTCAGATTAGCTGGTATGCTTGTCACATTTCGGTTAGCTTGAGTAATGTCGCTGTTGTTCAGCACCATGGACAGAGCCTCTTTTGATACACTATATGTGCCAAAAGTATTCGCTGGTGTGGCTTCACACACATATGAACTTGAGTGACAGCCCATTCTTAATCCATATTTTTAAATAAAATGTGGGCCCACCCTATGCAGCTATAACAGCTTCAACTCTTCTGGGAAGGCTTTCCACAATGTTTGCAAATGTGTTTATGGGAATTTTTGACCACTGTTTCAAAAGCGCATTGTGAGGTCAGACACTGTGGTTGTACGGGAAGCCTGACCTGGCTTGGCTCCACTCTAATTCATCCCAAAGGTCTTCTATCGGGCTGAGGTCAAATATGCTTTTGTTGAAATATGTAATATAAGATCAT
The DNA here is from genome assembly GCF_000239375.1 of Pundamilia nyererei. NCBI lineage: Eukaryota > Metazoa > Chordata > Actinopteri > Cichliformes > Cichlidae > Pundamilia > Pundamilia nyererei. The sequence goes on along the minus strand of NW_005187650.1, from coordinate 366,567 downwards.
AGTTAAATGTTGCTTTACAGGAATAGATTTTACAAAGAGGTGTCTTTCCTATTTAACTATTAAGCTGCATCCCACAATTTATAGCAGGGTGTTTAGAAACAACTCTTAATATAATGCAGCGATTGCACGGCTAAAATATAGAATTGAAGGAACTCTGGTTTGACACTGAGACGGATAATAATAATAATAAAAGAACATCAAAACCAGAGGCATTAATGGACTAGATAGCATGAAAGAATGTCTGCTTTCTTGCCCTTTAATAATGTGGGTGTGCTTCTGTGATTAAAATCAAGGTAACATTTCACAATACAACATGCAACTAAGGGTGTGACTTCCCTAAAGTGACAAACACAATAATTTAAATGTATCACAGTCTGCACACCAACATTTTTGCATGGTTACAATGTGAGAAAGAGGTGGTTATAGTACGTTCTAATACAACCAACATTCATAATAGTAATGTGTAGTCTCAGTATAAGGAGGGGGGTAAGGATACTCTATAATATAGTCCAAACCCCATAATGATACAGTTTCTCTTAAAGTATAACCTGCTCCTGACAACTCTCTTTTATTATGCCATAACTAGATTTTAAGTATCAGTAAGTATTTTCAGTATTAAAGACATGGAGCCTAAATTTTAAAAAAAGATGAGGTAAATATTTGGAAATGAATTATGATGCATTATGATGTGCAACCCCCCCCCCCCCCCCAAAAAAAAAAAAATAAAAAATAAAAATAAAAAAATCAACCCTAAAGTAGAGCTAGCTCAGGCATTATCTGTTGCTTGACAAAGGATTCCCCATTGTCTTCATTAGTGAGAACCTGGATTTAAAGGACACTTGGAAGATTTTCTTTCTGCTCAATAAAGCTTAAAACGCATAATAATATTGTCATAACTCACCTAATTTTTTTGCATCTGTACAGGTTCTTTTTCTCACCTGCAGCAAGGTGCAAAGAAATATCATTGACAAGGGAGAGCAGTTGGTCCTTTTTTAATTTACTTTAATTTATTTTTCTTTTAACAATATTAATTCATTTTATTGTTTTTAATGATAGGTGAATAAATAAGTGAATCAAACGGAGTCTCACAGATGATTTGCATACGACGGGACTGGTCCACACCACTGGTGTCCAGCATCATTTACTCTGTCCCACTGTGGCCAGCCAAAGCAGTGCCCTAGTTGTCCAACAGCCCCACCAATCAACTTAAATAGGTTGCCCAGACAGGCCAATAATGTAAAAGAGGTGATTGATAGCCGACTAATAACAATAGTCTGTGTTTCTTAATAGTCAGACTGGTTGGAAATACGAGACAGAAAAACACAGTTAAAGGAAAAACAGTAAAATCTCACTGAGTAATAAAGTAATATCTCTCCCTTCTCCAATTCCCTTCTCAACAGTAGTGTATCATTATCCTCATGGAAAAGATTTCTTATATCTTAGCATCCAATAACTGTTGCAGCATTTAAACCCCAGTTTCCTGATATGATGCAAAAGACATTCATGTTATTGTAGAAGGGAGTTATGGTTTAGAGAGCAGATACAGTATCTTGAGTTATTTCCACTCATGTGCCCTGTGGCCATGGACTATTGCAAGATGATTATGGTTAAAATGCAAAAGTGTTTATTCATAAGGTCTCCTTGTAGCAGTTATCATTTTACTGGTAAGTGCTTGGATGCTTATGTATTTGTGAGTTTCTCATTTCCAGTGCTGAGCTTGGATTTGAGAAACAGACGCCCTCTCTGCTTTTAAAGTGTGTCTTAAAACTTTTCTGTTTGCTAAAGCATATAGTTATAGTTGGATCAGGTGACCCTGAATACTCTCTTAGTTACGCTGCAATTGGGCCAGGCTGAAAGGGGCTTCCCATGATGCACCAAGTGTTTCTTCTTCACTCACATTTTTCACTCTCCATGTGTTTATACACCACTCTGCATTTAATCAGGAGTCACTCATCTCTGGTTCTTTTCCACAGCGTGTCTTTTGTCCTGTCTTCCTCCCCTCAACCCCAACTGGTAGCAAAAGATGGCTGCTTCTCCCTAAGCATGGTTCTGGTGGAAGCTTCTTCCTGTTAAAAGAGAGTTTTTCTTTCCCACTGTCGCCAAAGTGCTTGCTGATAGGGGGTCATATGATTGTTGTTTTTTTTTCTCTGAATGTATTATTGTAGGGTCTACCTTACAATATAAAGCACCTTGAGGCGACAGTTGTTGTGATTTGGTGCTGTATAAATAAAACTGAATTGAATTGAATTAAATTGAGGCAACTTTTCTTGTGATTTGGTGCTGTACAAATACAATTGAACTGACTTGAATCCTTGTGTCAGTATATGCTGCTGCTTTGAAGGCTGCTGCTTTGCTCGTTGTGCTCTATGGAAAAGGTAAAGGGAAGGGGATTCCTGAGACAATAAAAGCACAAAGTAATTACAAGAATAGCAATAGGTGGCTTACAAGTCAATGCATCTGTCTTAGTTTTACATGGAGACATAACTTTATCCCCTCAAAGAAAGACACAAAATATCAAAAATCTTCCAAACCCTACAGAAGACAATAAAGCTTGCATTGTTTTCTCTGTGATGACATCTTGGACTAGTTATCTGTCCAGGGTGTTCTCTGCTGCTCACTCCACGACAGCTAGAAAATGCTTCTGTCCTGCTGTAATCCTGATTTCAATAAGGAAAATAAATGGACGCATGGACAGACGGATGGATGGGGTGTATTCTTTGAAGGACAGGCTTTTATTCCAGATTAGTAATTACAGTGGTGTTTAAAACAAAAAGAATTGGATTGTGAAATATGAGACACGTGTTTCACATTAAACAACATCTCCCAAATCATCTTTGTACACTTCTTCTCAAATCAACACTCTCAGGATGATCAGAACAACCGAAAGGGCACAAAACATTTGATTATAGCAAAGAGACTAAAAAGCAACCTTCCAGGGTTTGTTTCAGTTGCTATAGCAACTGTTGCTGCTCCTGTGTATCCATGGATGTTAAAGACGTTTTTCATCACGGTGGTCATGCTGAGCGATTTAATTTTTTTGGCAGACACTTGTAAATTGTTTTCAACTTGTATTGAGTGTATTAAAAATGTGATAATATTCGCATCAACCGTCACTGTTGCTTTTACTGTACCTATCACAGCCAACCCCACAAAAAGTTTCTTGTATTTGACACACACACACAAAACAGCTTAGCATTTCCCGGAGACTTACAAATCCATCATATTGTTACATATGCACGTTTTTGTCCAGCATGAAGGGTTAAAAATGCATTTTAATCACTGTGCTGCACAGAGGCTTGTCAGGATTTTATGTTGTCTTCTATACAAGAACCTCCTTGAGCTTTTCCACTGGCAGCTTTGATGCCCAAGACAGCTTCCTGACAGCAGCATGAAGCTGTTTTGTGTTGCAAACTAACAACAAATGTACTACTTAGCTGTGGTAAGGTCAAATATATGCGTTAGGATTGTAAAGTGTATGTGCGACTCTCCGACTTCCTGGCAGTTGACTCTGATTGTTTTTTCTGCTTACAGCAATCAATAAAACTGACATTTTATTTGGGACCAGAGGTCAGAAGGTCATGAGTCTTGATTTACGGCATATCAATAGCTGATGATTTCCTCACTCTTTAGTACTCTCGGGATGTTCTTTTACATCACCTCACTAAACACCTTCGACATCATTGTGCTGAAACAACTGAGACCAGTTTGTGCCATGATACTCCCCGAGGTCATGTGACCGGGGATAATGAGCTAATAAAGCATGCACATCTCTAAATTCAGGGGCGGACTGAACTGCTTGATTTGTTTTCTCTGATTTCTCAGCGAGGTTGCTTTCTCTCCCTGAGACTACCAAGCATGGATTCCTCAAATGTACAGCAAACACAAAGTTGCAGGACTGCAGAATTCACTTTAGGGTTCTTTATTTAGCTCCACATCATTACTCATCTCAGGGCACTTATATAGTCAGGTTACGAATTCTGCTTTAGTGAGTCATTCCTAAGTCAATACTGCTGTTAGGCACCTAATGCGACCATCTGTTGCTGCCTATGCCTCTCATATGTTGCCATCTTGTGGACAATTTAAAATCTGCCAGTCCTCATTTGTATTAATGCACCGAGTTAAAACATTAAAATGGTCTGAGGAAGGCTAAATGAATGACAGTGTTAGTATATGATAATAAGAAAACAACACCACCAACAACACATTTTTATACATTTGGACTTTTTATATATTTATACTTGTATGTATGTTTATTGTAGAGTCTGATGGTGAATAAAAGCACTGATGTGCACTGTCTGGTGTAAGTTCTGAATGACAATAAAGTGGCTATTCTAGTCTGTTCTATTCTATTCTGTTCTATTCTTCTTGTTTCTGCGTTCATTACATTTACGTTACCATAATGAGGGGAAATAATACTCATAAATGTGGTTGACTTATATAATTAATTTCTTTCTTTCTTTTAAGATTTATTAATGGGCATTTTGTTGCTGGGTAGGACTGTGAAGCAAAAACAAAAGAAGGGAACGACAGCAGGCAGCATGAACTGTACAATGTCCTGTGGCACGTGGCTTTCCTGCTCAACCTTGTGCGTTAAAGCATAGCTGATTTATTTCCTCTGTATTTGCTTGCCATTTGGAATTATATTAGATTTACATATAACAATTTGACAGACTACTGTCCTGTAGAGCTAAAAAATCAGGGGTGTCAAACTCCAGTCCTCGAGGGCCAGTATCCTGCTTGTTGAGATATCCTTGCCCTACCTGCTGCTGATTACCTGGATCAGGTGTGCTTTGCCAATAAGAAGTTACAAGGGCAGGTTAGTTGGAAAACAAGCAGGACAGTGGCCCTCGAGGCCTGGAGTTCAACACCTGTGTAATAAATAAATACATGAAATTTACTGGCATGGAATCTGCAGCCTGATCAAACAATTAGACTCAATGTGCTAATAACAATCAGCAAAGTTTTTAGTTTCAGGCAAAATCCTGAATGAATCCAGGTCCCTGAATGATTCTCACTTTTATTTTCATGATAGTTTGGTCCAGCCTTCCTGCTGAGCAGCTCAAATAAGGGAGCAAGTGTAGAATTTTTGCATTTTTATTGAGCAAAGGGTGCTCACACCAAATACTAATTAGTTTTTTGTTTTGTCTAACTCACAATAAAAAATACAAATCACGGCATTGAAAGCATCCTCCATTCAAATAGTTTTTCAATAAGCACCTAAAGCTTTTGTCCCCAATATCCATTTTGGTTATTCCTTCTCTTTTCGTCCGCCTTCTATCTGTTATTAGATGCTCAATATCAATATCATGCCAATAAGGCACATGCGATAAACCGTAAATAGTTATGTATCTGTTCTTTTTCATTCCTTTGCACATGTGTGTGGGTACTCTTGTGATGCTTTTGGGACCATGCACATACATGAGGTGCTGCAGTCACTGATTACTGCCACTAGTGGGAAGCCTAAATCCACTAATAAGATAAGAGCAAGTCTTTCATGGTTTAAATGATTTTGCTTGTGCTGCAAGATTTGGATTCTGTTCAAGCTTGTTTTTGAAAAACGTGTCAAATAAAAACCCACGAAAACATCAATACATACAGACAGGCAGAGAGGGTAAAAAAGACAAGCCCTTCAAATCTGACCTTTATTTTGACACAGGTTAGTCGGTGACACCAAAGCCAAGTGGTGGCCTTAGAGTTCTGTGAGGTGAAAAAATATGGGGCTTGTTTTCCTTTTACCATAGACGTACACCCACAGTACATTAAATACGCTTTCCTGCATTTATACATACATGCAAATATAGATGTAATACCAGCCTTAAGATCAAGTGAAGTCGTTTTAATCAGAGAAACTCAGGAAATGTTCACTCTGAGGGCCAGAGGACTAACCTTTTTGGACTTTGTCCTATGGTTTCTGGGCCAGAAACACTCATTTCATGCTATGAGTTCTGAGCTACTGGCTCAAGATGGAGCCAAAACCTCATTTGGCAGCCTTCAGGACCTGTGGCATTTAACTGGAGCTCATATCCAGTGTGACCTCCATCAGTCTTTCAACACAAAAACACTCAAAGGATGCTGATTGTGAAATGAACAAGCGAACTGTGTGAGATATCTGTGATACTTTTTTATTGATTGTTCACTGTGCTCCCTGGTTTACCAAAATAAATGACATCGGGATAAGGAGGCTGAAGGACAGAAAGTAATTTTGATTAAAAATAACATCTTGACACAGTTTGATCAGACTGCAGGGAACCCCCACTGCCGACAACACAGTAACCCAAAATAGACCAGCAACCTCTGCTTTCCTCGGCTGTCAGATGGCTAGCACACTTACCCAGACTGGCAAAAAACAAACAAACAGCAACAACAAAACACCTCTAACCTTTTAAACAAACCATCATCCAACTCCAATTTGCGAATCTGTGGTGTGTCAGTGTCAGTCATTGCAATACGCTCTTAAAGATCTGTTTTTGTTTGTTTTTTTTAAATTAAGATTGGGCTGAGAAGCAGCTGTTAGTGTCTTTATGAGCTAACCGGATCTGGAGATGCTCACAAAGCACTGATCAATGTGTCACCCAATGTGATAAAGTTACACAGCCAAATGGAACTATAGTTTTATGGAAGATGAACAAGAATATCAGTCTGAGTGTTTTCTCTAACAGAAAATGTTGCAACAGAAATGTTGCAGGATTGAAATCTATGTAATGACTTTTCTTCATTCTTTCCTTACGATCAGAAATAACAGACATTTACAATACCTCTTAATATTTAGGCTGTACTTATTATTAATGAAGCATAACAATAATATCAGCATGAAAGCAATGTTGCTCACTGCTGTATATCTTGCAGTACAGAAACATGGAAAGTAATAAACAGAGCGCGTCTGGTTATTGCAGTAATAAGAGAATCTCTATTATAACAACAATAAAATTAAATGTGATTTGTCTGAGTAATGAAAACTGGTTGATTTGAATAGTTAAAAAAGAAAACTCTGCCATTTCAGTTGTCAGTGTGACCGAACATTTACAGTATACTGTAAAATGTTGTGGCACATACATTTTGTGATAAATATTTGTTCTGTTCTGTTTTTTTTTTCTTTAGAAAAAAAGAAGAAGAGTGTTTTTAATTTTAATGGCGGTTGGTGCCAGATGGGCGGGTCTGAGTATTTCAGAAACTGCTGATCTACTGAGATTTTTCCACGCAACTGTAACTAGGATTTACAGAGGATGGTCTGAAAAAGAGAAAATATCTCGCTGATGTCAGAGAAGAACAACCAGATTGCTTCAGGCTGATAGGAAGGTGACAGCAACTCACATTAAGCACTTGTTTGGGGAGGCTGTGGCTCAGGTTTTATGAATGAATGTTAGTGGATCAATCCCTGACTCCTTGAGCTACTGAACTTCAAGTTACCCCCAAGCACCTGTGAGAGTGTATGAATGTTAGGTTGTATGAATTGAATGCGTGAATGTGACTTGTAGTAGAAAGTACTTTAAGTGTTCAACTGAGTAGAAAGGTGCTAAATACATTATATTGCCAAAATTATTCCCTCACCCATCCAAATCACTGAATTCAGGTGTTCCAATCCCTCACATGGCCACAGGTGTATGAACTCAAGCACGTAGGCATGCAGACTACTTCGAAAAACATTTATTAAAGAATGGGTCGCTCTCAGGAGTTCAGTGAATGTCAGCATGGTACCGTGGTAGGACGCCACCTGTGCAACAGGTCCAGTCGTGAACTTTCCTCACTACGAAATATTCCACAGTCAAAAATCTAATTGGAAGTGATTGGGAATGACAGCAACTCAGCCATGAAGTGGTAGCCAATGTAAAATCCCAGAGTGGAGTCAGTGGATGATGAGGTCACAAACTTTCTGTAGGGTCAGTCGGTACAAACCATCAAACTTCTTGTGGCCTTCAGATTAGTTCAAGAACAGTGCACAGAGAGCTTCATGGAATGGAGATGCATGCCTGAGCAGCTCCATTCATTCAAGTCTTACGTCAGCAGTGCAAAGCATTGGATGCAATTGTGCAAAGAACGCTGCCAGTGGACTCAATCAAGCTTCTCGGTCTGGCAAAATATACTGTATATAGAAAGTATTTCTACAGAGTATATCTACAGTATATAGAGAGATATTGTTTATACAGTACTTAACTTAACTTAGTCATACTAGTTATTAATCTTTGCCTTTCTTCCACAGCATGTCTTTTATCCTGTCTTCCTTCTCTCACCCCAACTGGTCGCAGCAGATGGCCCCTCCTCCCTGAGCCTGGTTCTGCTGGAGGTTTCTTCCTGTTAAAAGGGAGTTTTTCCTTCCCACCGTCGCCAAAGTGCTTGCTCATAGGTGGTCGTATGATTGTTGTGCATTTCTCTGTATTATTGTAGGGTCTACCTTACAATATAAAGTGACTGTTGTCATGATTTGTCGTTGTATAAATAAAATTGAATTGAATTGAACTTAATCCTTTAATAGACCAATTGCCATAAACACACAAAAACACAAACATTGAAATCTATCCATTGTTATTTATTAGGCAAACAATAAACTAATATCAACATTTTTATACCAGAATTTGAGCTGGCACACTGGACACCTCGGATAAGTCCGATACTAATCATGGATAGCAGGTATGATCTTTAATTTGGCCTCTTAATCAAAAATAATGTGCCTTTCTAGTTTTTTATTCAATTGTTCTTTAATAAAATAGTGAATTTGAACATTCATGGATAGAATAGTTATATACAAGCATTAAAAATATCATATTGATGAAAGAGCCTACGCTGACTGGAGGAGTAACCATCACAGAAACATAAAAGATAAATACCAACACTGTTAATGTGGGGCAGCTAAAAAAGGTTGGGCCATGGCATAGATCCCTCTAACAGAGGAATTACTTTTCTGAATAAGCCTACATTGGCCACACAAATAATACGAGTATCAACACTTACATTAGGTGGCACTAGTGCATTCTGTTCATTAATAGAGTGAGAGAATAATCAAAAAGTGAGATTGAGGTATTTAATGAATGCACTGAGAGGAGAGAATTGAAGGAAATGACAAATGACTGAGAACAACATCCTGTAACAGACAGAGCTATATTTTATGGCATGACAGATGACTGAAAGCTTGGGCGAAAGGGGCTAATAAGGAAGGGGGGGAGGGGGCACACCAGACATTTGCAGCCTTCCCTGCCCCCTCATCAGTCTCACGGGAACAAGGGATTATGGAAATGTATAAATGCAAGAGAGGGGGAGTCTGACAGACAGAGAGGAAGAGAGAAAGGCAGAGGGGAGAGCAAACAAGAGCGGGAGGGAGACAGAGCGATGCTATTGGCTGACCGTTATAACATCAACCGTGATGGAAATATTTCTCTCGCAGTCTAAGAAATAGAGGAAGAGACAGCCAGAGACAGTAGACTCAGGAAGAACATTCAGGTCTGTTTTCAAAATCTTTGAAAGGGATGAAAAGAAGGGGGAGTTAAAGAAGAAAGAAAGAAAGGAAAAAGAAAGCAGGGTACACGAGGAGCAGGAGAGATGATAGTAAGGTGGACTCAGTAACTTATGACTCCTGAGGGCTGTGGAGATTTTTTTTTTTACTTAAGAACAGGAGCGCTTTATTTTTCTTTTAAATCAGCACGAATGGGTTTCAACATGTAGACACTCTGCAGGCTTCTGTGTAAATATTTCCCTGCTAGAATTTAACTATTTAACCTGCACATCAGCAGAGACAAGGCTTCACGTTTTTCTTTTTGTTTTTTGGAGATAACTGAGGGATGCGCTTGAGACAAACATGCAGAGCAGACAGTTCTGACATGGTGTCGACCCAAATTGACAGAGAAGAGGAAAGAGTGGACTGTTCAGATGCAGACACGTCTCCTACCAGGCACAGGTATTCGCTACTCGATATTAAGGTCAGTCAAGATGTCGATCCATGCTAACTGAAACTATCAATAATGTATCGTGATGTCGCATCTCTAAGCCCTCTTGAAGTGCTAACTAATCTTTCGATTCAATTAGAGTATCTGCTGCCTCAGTGATTCACCCTTCTCACTTTGTGAAATCAGCAGTGGCAAGTTGTGATTTGCTTTGTCAGAATATAACTGTGTAACATGCAAAGCAATACCTTGAATCTCAGCTAGGATGTAAATAATTACTCAGCAGTTTAGCCATCATTATAAGTAAAGACTCTGTAAATAATAACTCACAGATGTAAACCTGTTAACTATGATATGGAAATATATGCGTCATTAATTGTTCTGGATCCCGGAGCAACAGATGAACAGAAAGCCATACAACAAACTACAAAAACTACAAAAAGCCATAACCGACTGGGACAATAATTCTCGCTGTTTTTACTGCTCTTAGTATCGACTAGTAACCTGTGCTTCTGTTGTCGGCGTGTCAGTCAGACTCTTGGTGGTTTGTCAGTAAAAACAGAAAAGAAAAAAAAAACAAACCATGATGTGTAGGCTTTCTCTAAAGAGAAACTGCAGGAACGACAAGGAGGAGACAGACATTTTCCCTGTCAGAGACTGAAAAGAGGAGCACTGGGCCAGCGGCAGACTACTGTGGCTGTGAACAGACACACAAGTGCTTCCTAGATCAAAGCAAGGAAGGAGCTGTCCTGCTGTCAGATTTACAAGAAGAGACAAAGACAGAAAGCAAGTAAGCAGTGGAGCTGCGACGTCAGCTGATTATTGATTGTTTCTAAAACTGAGTGCTTTACCCACCTGGACAATATAGACTCAGCTTGCATCAAAGGGGGAAACCAACAATAGCCTCTACCACAGTAAAAGGAGGAGGGGGAGTGACCAGTAGCCAGAGAGAGGCAGAGAGCAGGGAACCAGTTTCCTTTCTCTCCCTTCACCCGTGTCCTTGTCAGGCTGGCTGGTGCAGCCATGGCGTTCACCTTTGCGGCCTTCTGCTACATGCTCACCTTGGTGCTGTGTGCAGCTCTCATCTTCTTTGTCATATGGCAGGTGAGTGGCACGGTGAACACACCAGAACTAAGACTGACACACGTAGGGCCTGCAGCATCCTCACTGTAGCATCCCACACAGGCAGACTAGCGCGGCCGCCTACACACAGGTGTACAGAGCTGCCGGCAACATAACATACACACTTCAGCCCCTCTAGAGATAATGATATGCATTAAAGGTGTAATTGTACTTATCAGACACTTCAAATGATCTCCTAAGAGCCACCCGATGACACTTTGACAAAAAGCACAGATTCCTGCTGGCTTCATCCCTCCACATAAAAGCAACTTATGATCCCAGAGAACTGATGATAAATATTTCCACGTAAGGCGTTCGGGCTTCAGCAACCTCCAGATAATGAGTACAGACAGTCAGCAAAACACAGTGATCATAAATCTCACCACCAGACTGTTGTGAATCTGTCTGCCCGCAGGCATTTTCAGTGGAATTTGCACAGCTATCGCTGGAGACCAGTGCACTCGGTTTGCCTTTTACACAGACTCAACAAACACGGCAGCTTTGATCTCTCACCTTTAACATTCCCTCCGTGGAGGCAGGAACACGGCGAAGCACAAAAACGCATCATTATGAATATAGGACTTGAAATGACTAACGTACCAATTGACTAAGTGGGTGAGACTACATATGACTCAGTGAGTGTGTCTGTGTGTGAAAGAGACAGCGAGAAGCCTGCGTCTGGCTCGGCTCTCGAGCATGTGACCGAAACGCTTATCAACCTATGATTTTGTTCACCCCTTCCCCCAGTCTGCTTCCACCCACGGGCACAGCACCCCAACTGTATGTGGCCGTCGACCAATCAGAACCTCGGTTCACTGGTATAGTAACCATGGTGCCCACTGAGGGGCTCATCATGTCGCCATGGAAACTGCATCTGTTTACAACAGAGCTAATTGTGAACGAAGACGAGGGCGAGCCATATAGGCTCGTACAGTATGTGGAAGGTGCTCTCCCCTTCGTGCCATCAGTCACTGCTGATGTTCACTTTTCTGCAAATGATGTCTGCTTGTTATGGCTTTTCAATGAGCCGTCAAAGGGAAGCTTAGCTCTTTAAAACCTGAGCCGATGATAAGCACAGCAGGTGGCCTTTACACTCCGAATTATTCGTGTTTTTATAGAGCTATTAATCAGGGAGCTAGTGAGAATAATTGTCACTTATACTCGCCTCACTGGAGGCAGTTAGAGTGTATTGGTGTGTCTGAACAAGTGCCCTCAGTATATTATATTTCAATATGCAGAGAGACACTCAAGACAGTGTATGTACCAGAAATGTACCGCAATGCTCTTAAATATCAACCCAGCTAAAAAATGCTCAGTCAAAGAGCTTCTTGCATTTTAAATTTCTCAAGCACTTCTTGGACGACTCCTGGCATTTGTGTCTTAATATTAATCTTCCAATGTGAACTTAATTACTGGTCTCAACGTAAGAATCAAGCCTTATGTAATTTCTTAGTGCAATGCATTTATCTACTCCTGCAGCTTTTCATAGTTTTGTTTTTTTTACAGGAATTGGATAATGCAAAGCTGTATGGGGTGAATTAACCATCCAAGCTGTTCTTATTCAGGGACAAATTTCAATCAAAAATCCTTTAGCACAAGCACTACTACATAATCACACATGATGTCAACACAACATGACCTTCCTAACAGCATAAAGGGCAATAGCAAATGTCTGCATTTACATATGCCACTAACTCACCATATGTACTCAAAGTGATCTGAAAGCAGCTGCAGCTGTGGATGTAGGGATCGCAACAGTGTACAGCCGACTCAGCCGAACCAATTTTACGAGTGGCGAGAAGACAACAGCTACATTTGCATTACAGTTGCAGCGTAGTGGTGGTGAAACAAAAACAAGCTCACGTGTCCAATATTATTATTTTATTTTATTATTTTTTTCAGATCATTGCGTTTGATGAGCTTCGCACAGACTTCAAAAACCCCATCGATCAGAGCAATCCCACCAGAGCGGTAAGAACCCTGCTGTTTCACTTCTTGCAAGAATGATCAAACCTTCATGTGCACACAGAGAAATCCCTTCTTTGTACTTTCAAGGAGACTATACATTTAAGGTTTTGCCCCCCAAATATTGCCTATGCTGCATATTTTCCGAGCACAGTTCACAAAGTCTCACGTTCATTTCATAAATAAACACAGCAAACGCTTTTTTCCAAGCCTGCAATCACCAAAAAAAAGGAAATCATCATGTTATGTAAATGAGAGTTTGGGGTTTTTGGAGCGAAAGCTTTCATATATTTAATTTGGCTACATTTATCCTTATTCATTAATATTTCTAAATCAAATATTTGCCCTACTTTGAAAACACTAATCCAAGCTTCCAGGTGATTGCTACAGTAACACCCAGGCAGTGTTTCCCTGAATGCTCATTTGTATGCAGATTGAAGCAATCAGCCTCCTACAAAGACCACGGCTCGTTGGCTTAATCAGTTACAGAGATTCATGCAAATGAAGTCGCTTTTTAGACAATGAGATACTGTAGTGTCGCCACAATAGGAGTGCAATTTGGAGTTTTCACCTCACCGTAATGAGAACAAACGCATTCACTCGATCCAAAGTGACAGATAAATAATTGCTGATTGAAAGTTAGCGCAACTATTTATCCTCTCATGTTGCAGAGCTGTTTGCTTACAGTATGTATAAGTTTTCTTCTGAAGATGAAATAACATTATCATGAGTCAGTAGTTCGAGCTATTATTCGCTTAGCAAGTTAACAGCAGCTGTGATTATCGTTTTCACAGGATAGCTAATGTTCTAGCAATCATGTGAACCTGCATCTGAACTGCAAAGTGAGAGTGATGAGGAGTGGGAGAGGAAACTGTGAAAGCAGACTGTAGGAGTGTGAAGGAATGCCAGCTACAAGGGGGTGGACACAATAACTGCAACACCTGTAAATTATAATGCAGTCAAATACAATGGAGCACAAAAGCCACAGTGGATCTTTTACTTTCCTTGGGACAACGATGGAGAGCTGTCTGACAAACAATCCCCATTAGAACTTTTCTGGTTTCACAGCAGTGAGATAAGTATTGAGGCCACTCTGTAAGACTGGTGACAACCTAAACACGCTGTCTGATGTCACCGTTTCAAATGTGTTCAGAAATAACTGGATCTGGCAGGACGCGACACTGCCGGTCTCTCCCCAAAATCAATAAGCTGCACAAACAGAAGACAAGCGAAGGCAACAGCCATGGAAGATAAACAGCAATTATATTTGTGGTTAGCTGAGAGCAACACATGTTCGCTAGAGTGCGGTTGTGTACAAAAAAGGACAAAAGCAGTCAATATTTGTCGGGAAGAGAGAGAAAGAAATGATAGAAAGACAGAGCGGATGAAGCTAGACATCTGTTTTTGAATCAGGTTTCTGCGTAAAGCCTTTAATCACAGTAACACTCAGAGGGAGAACCACGCCATCCATAAAGAGCCCTTCTATGGCTACTTCCCCCGTTAAAACAACAAAATTAAACACATCATAGTGGTAAAATCTATTCCTTTTCAGGCCTCCTTTTATGCCAGTAGCTCTAGAAAAGTTATGAGGCAGATTGTCAGGGAGATCACTCATTTGCGTCTCTGATAATAACGGCTTAATTAGATTACCAATCTAACTACAGCACTCTTTGCCCTGTAATTGTTGCTCCTTTATCTCTTCTGTATATTGTGTATATTGTGAAATGTCTCCGCTGCCTTTGATTAACATCCTCAGTCATGTTTCTTTATTGGAACTATTAAATATTCAGAGCAAATTGGATGACCTGACACAAATAGGGCCACCTCGGGGAGGCTACGAGCTGTAAAATCTGAGCAGCGCAATGATTTACACCGACAACAATAAACCATATGATGCACAGAAGCTAGGCTGGCACTTTCGCTCCTTAAATAACAGCACTGTGGAGGAAGGACTAGAAAGAAAGAAGGAAAGAAAGAAAAAAGGCAGGAAATTACACTGAGCATACTAACAACAGTGAAGGTAGAGTGCCTGTGTCTAATTCAGGGCAAAATCCACTTTTCCCTTTCAGGTCACCAGTTTTAATTTATGTCCACAGACTCATAAAAGCTGGATGTTGCTCCAGCTACACTAAGCCGATATCACCGGTTGGTAGCCAAGATAGATGCCTCAATATGTCAGAATGACTAGACATGCTTATCCACTTGATGTATTATATTTAACAAAATAAATGAAGCCAAGCAAATTAACAGCCCTGTGATAATTATCTGACTATAGACATTATGGTTACACAATAAAGCAATAACTTTCTGTTGATGGAAACGGATAAACGGGGCAAATGAAGTAGAGCAAAACATCTAATTTGCCTTGCTGACTAATCAATGGACAACCAAAGAAAACATCTGCATGAGCCGAATATCTGATGTCAGGCTCATGTACTCAAAGACGGATGGCTTTAATTTTAAAACTGATAATTGAGCTTTCTATAATGGCTCAGAGACTCCGAGCTGATAGCTTTACAAGATAAGGTGGGAGATGTGCGCACAGGGTTTTTTCCCTGCAATATGAGATTTGCTTCTCAAATAGGTTTCAGCCACATAAATGAAAAACAAATCAACACCATTGTAAGTATTTTATTATTATTATTAACTGAAAATGAATTTATTCAAGTATAATATACAGTTTGTGTTTCTCAAATTTCATAAAAAATAACAAGTCTGATTTCTGCCATAGGTGGGCACAGGTATGATTAATGACATTCATTAAGGCTCTAGATCAGGACTGTCACTAGTGTCATTAATAAAACGTATATTTAACTCATATTTCATGCAAAAGTTGTACCTGTTGTATGTGCCCAGATCATGGTTATGGCCTTATAGTCCACAGCCAAATGAAAAGTCCTGTCTGCACCAAACCAAGGTTATTATAAATAAAAATAAAAGACTGGCCTAAAAAACAAAAATAAATAAATAAATAAAACTAAAATACACTAAAAAAATCCATATGAATGTATCATTTTGGTCAAATTAACCAACAATACCAGAATGAAGAAGTACTTGCGTGTGTGTGTTTATTAGAACAGGGATGTCTACGCAACTGTGTGTGTGGGTCTGTGTATTTTAATATTGTAATACTGTTTTGTATCGTATTGTGTTGAACTTCTGACAGACACCACATGTATAACAACAAAAAGCTGCGGCTAAAAAAAAAGAACCGAAAAACTGTATTAAACTTAAAATTATTAAACAATAGAAACTAAAGTGAAATGAGCAAACTCACTCTG
The DNA here is from genome assembly GCF_000239375.1 of Pundamilia nyererei. Lineage (NCBI taxonomy): Eukaryota > Metazoa > Chordata > Actinopteri > Cichliformes > Cichlidae > Pundamilia > Pundamilia nyererei. The sequence goes on along the minus strand of NW_005187650.1, from coordinate 350,327 downwards.
GAAACTAACTTAAATAAAAATTAAAAAAACAGATCTATGATAAAACTGCACCAAAGTGTAAAAATATGTATTTTAGACGTATGATGAAAACAAACTCGGGAGTTTTAGTTTTTTTAAAAAGAAGGTAGTTAATTAATTACTATCAGTTGGTAAGTGTATTTTTCCATGGTACTATTGTTGGCCTGGTGATCTAATGTAATATACAGCTGCATATTACAGTATCACTATACCCATAATACTGATATTTAAGCAGGAATGCTAATATAAAACTAGCCATCAGGTCCAGTTTTTAGATTTTATCACTATATTTAATATCTGTCCAGTTTAAAAAATCCTCCAAAATAATAATAATAAATATTCACTCCAGTCTACGATCGTCTATTGTTTCTGCTATGAGACAGCTATTTCTGTTAGGCATTGACAGTAATATTGTTGACCGGACTTTCTTTATATCCTCTCCACAGAGAGAAAGGATTCTCAACATTGAAAGGATCTGCAACCTGCTTCGCAGGGTGAGTAATAGCTGTTTTTCATCTGCTGGTGGTGGATGACTAAAGCAGAGGGGCTTCACAGAGCCATGACCGTTTGTCTTTTTTCATTGTGAGGACCATGACACACACTGATTCATTTCACATGTAGCCCGTCCCCACAACACGCCATTACCTCTTTACAGGCACACAGTGATGGAGAGCACTGATACAGCCCAGATGTTGTCAGCTTTTTATTTCAAGGCTTTCAGAAAAAGAACTTTGTGTCCGTGAAAGATCACACACTGTGGAGGCCATTTTAAACATGCTTGTGCTTGAAGATGGCCAGTGCCATTGGGTTTTTTTGATTCAAAGTTAATGGATAAATAAATAAAAATATATAAAATTACAAGAGTTTAATTTAAAGGCAGTAGCCACCATACTAATTGTAGTATTAGGGTCTATATGCTAATGTAGTAAAGAGCATTTTCTGAGAAGGTTTGCCTTGGGTTCAAATTGTTACCATTTTCTTGGGTTTTTTTTTACGTTTTTCTTTATATAGCTGCTCAGTGCAAGAAAATAAAATGCCACTGATGCATAATTACAATACCACCATGTTATTGAAAAGGAACTCTTATTGCTGCAGTGGAAATATAATTTCAATTACCCTTAACTGCTACACAGGTTTAATCTAGCATGGTAATTAGACTACATATGTATTAGTGATATTTGCTCCAACCAATCACTACTGAAATTGGTTCCACTAAAAATATTCAAATAATATTGAAACAGATTGTAATGACTGATGGAGCCAGCTAAGGGTTATGATGTCAGTCAAAGAAATGTAAGTTGTTATTTTGCAGCCATATTTTTGAACTAGCATCAAGATCAAATTGCTACGTGTTTGTGTATGTGATGTGATAGTTCTTATTACATTAAGTTCACATTAAATAAGGTTCATTTGTATAGCACTACAAAGTACTTCCCAAAAACAGAATAAACAAACAATAGATTTTTATAAAAATCAAACTATTAATCACTTAAAATAGACCATGCAAGACTTTATAAAAGCGATAATGTGTAAAGAATAAATTGAAATGAACATAATTAAAAGTTAAAACAAAACTTGGTGTTAAGCTAAGAATCTTAAAGATAAAAATGTTATAATAAAATTTGCAAGAAACAGGTCTTTAGCAGTAAAACACTAAAAGAAGACACTGGCAAAACTACCCTGAATGCTGCAGGCAGGTCACCCCACAACCAAGAAGTAGTGATGTGCGGATCGATCCTGAAATATCAATTCCTCCGATACCAATCATTTATGTTCTAGAATCGATTCTCACATTAAAATATCGATATTTTAGTAATTTAGGGTAAATTTGTAGTTTATCATTAACAGGAACACAGTGGAAAGAAACTATAACATTCGGATTGTCTACACTCAAAGGAACTACTTCCTCTTCCGCCTTTCATAGTCATTGAAATGGCTGAGCGTAATTGGAGTCATGTGCGAACCTATTTTACCTCCACAAAAACTGAGACGTGGTTTGTGATACATGTGGCAAAAACGTGAGGTGTTGTGGCCACACTAGGGAGACAAAGGCTATTAGGGGGATAAATACATTTTACAGTGTTTATTTATCGGATAAAATACGTTAAATGTCCGGAAACAGCGGGGGTGTCCAAATTCAGAGGCTGCTTCCACCTGAGGGCCCGGCCTTCGCGGTCTAAAGAAAGCCAGGTAGTACGGCACGAGCTCCCTCGGTGGAGTGAAACTGCCGTCTGCTCCTTGCTATCTAAAATATAACCGGGCGCTGGCGTAAACTCTCGACCGTCTCACACTTCTGTTTAATCAGTTTTCTGTTTGACGTTTATTCAGCTGTGTGAAAACCCCGAGGAACCCTCCTGAGGGATTAATAAAGTTACATTTTATTTAATCTAATCTAATAACTTTAATCTCAGCCAAACTGATTTACTCACAAACAAATAAAACACTAAAAAAGCCAAACAATAACATTTTTAAGTTATCTAAGTGACTTATATATTATGTTTAACCCGAGTAGCGAAAGACCGCAGGGGTTTGAAAACAATGTGTCGATGGGCTCGGATATTTGAAGTTTACACAGCTACATTCTCACCTGAAAATATGTTAAAAGTTTTTTTGCGACCCAGAAAGAGAAATAAGAGTAATATTAAAACTAAGCATTGTTGGAAACAAGTACTCTGATGTCCTGTAATCATTATGACGCTATAATTTGAGATACAATAAATAAAATACGTTTTTGTACAAAGTATCGGTATCGGATCAGTATCATCTATACCACCCTGAATATTACTTTGTATTGGATCGGAAAGGAAATCAGTGGTATCGCACATCACTACCAAGAAGCCTACTAGGGGTTACTGGTGGGGCTAACCATGCTAGCTTGTTAGCACGGTTAGCAAGGCACATCCACGGACTGTATGAGTTAAAATGAGAAACACAGATACACAAACCTTCTAACAAATATGAAATACTAGAATTTCACTCACCAAAACTGAAGTACAAAGCCACAGCATTTTCTGTAAAACAGTTCTATTAAAATGTTCCCGCACACTGAAGCCCGAGTCTGACATCTGAATTAGCGCAGGTGAAAGCTTAAAAGATTTAAGGTGAAAAGCCAAATAAAGAAAAATTCACCTCCTGTAGTCATTTTGTAGGGGTATATTAGTTATAGCAACCAAAACTCTTTTTTGGAACAAGAAAGCTCTTTAACGTAGGATTATATGGTTACTCACTGACTTGTAGAACAACTTTCAAGTGGCCACTTAAGGAACTTTCTGGTGCTTGCAAGCTGGCCTCATTTAGCCTAGACATTACAGCGTCGGTTCATTCTCAGTGCTCTCATTGCACTGCTTTTGGCTGCTACAGGCAGCTATTTTCAGAGAAAAGTTCTGAAAAGTGGTAACACACTCCCTGCCCAGCATGAAACACTAAAATGTTGATAAGTAAGTGTTCAGAGCTTGTTTCTGCTGCCCTCAAGTTGCCCCCTAAAAGTTTTTGTCCTTTCACAGTAAATGTAGTTTTATCATCTTTGTTGCTATCCTGTTGCCATCTTGAGTCTTAACCCCATCTCAGATTTTCCCAAATAGTATTTTAACAACCAAACGCTAGACTTTACATCACAAGAAAAAAAGGTCAGCAACTTACATCACCTTCTACTGATGTATAAAAAAGAGTCCACATGCAAGTGAACATATATTTGCACCCGTAACAGCAGCTAGCCCTGACTAACAGCAACACCTTCCGTGTGAAAGTGTTTGCCCTGCAGTGTGGTCTTGTACACTGTAATTCTATCACATCAGTGTTTTCTAAAGAGTTGTTGGAGTGTTATCACTTAATCATTTCAGTTTCCGTCCTTCTTATATTTCTTATTAGTTGGTGGTACCAGAGTACTCCATCCACGGTCTCTTCTGCCTGATGTTCATGTGTGCTGGAGAGTGGGTCACACTTGGCCTAAATATCCCGCTGCTCTTCTACCATCTGTGGAGGTATGGTCCCACAGCAGATGTGTAACTAGTTTGTGTTGGTCTGATGGGTGAGTGAGCCAAACCTCCTGCTTTTTTCAGGTTTTTTCATCGGCCCGCTGATGGCTCAGAGGTCATGTATGATCCTGTCAGCGTGATGAACGCCGACATTCTCAACTACTGTCAGAAAGAGTCCTGGTGTAAGCTGGGCTTTTATCTTCTCTCATTTTTCTATTATCTCTACAGGTAAGTGGGAGATTTACAATGTTTCTCATTTCATAATGACACTTCAAGGAATCCTTAGACGTGTGTTACGATTCATAAATTTGTAAAATTAATTTTAATTTATCATCCTACACTATTTCTTGTAGTATGGTCTACGCCTTGGTGAGCTTCTAACAAACAGGAGAGATGAAGAAATAAAATAACTGTAAAAGAAAAATTGGAGAACAAACGGAGACACAAACCTTTACTTTCTCCATGTATTCTGACCTTTCTGGCTTTGGGCTTTGGAAGTCTAACCTTGGACTAAGCACGAAGAACAATTTGAGTGAATGTGAATTTTTTCGAAAAAGCCTCTTTTCGATTGTATCATTGTACACCCGATACTGCCGTCGGACAACCGGATGAAATCTTGAAGGACTGAAACGCAGGTGTTTGTGTTGCCTTTGACCCATTATACAATTTAACAATATTTCTGAAGGGCTGGATTTTCCCCACGCTGCTCTTAATAATCCAGTCGCTCAACTCACTGTGAATCTCCAAACACTTGGGGACTGGAAAATGAAAAATTATGTCTGTATTCTTTGACTTTGACAATGTACTAAAAGCAGGATTGTTTTGCATATGGAAACTCTGACATCAAACCGTTACTCTGATCGTGTTGCAGAAAATGGGTTAGCAGTGTAAGAGGTTTAACGAACCTGGCATGAGCTGGAGTCTGCACAGACACCTTTAACCAGGACAGAGGATAAAGATTTGCCTGATGCCAGTCTCTGCCAAACGCAAAGTCAAATCAGACATTGGTAAAAAGAAAAGAAAATGAAATGAGAAAAAAGCAAGGAATTATCAAGGGTTGACTTAAATAAGTTTGACTTTAAGGGTCAATGCTTGTGATGTGCATTCAAAATAGGTGTGTCCAGAGGGCATATTTTACGCTATATGCTAGGTTCATGCTTTCCAAAGAGCGTTCAGCTCAAACATGCCAAAATGTTACCGCTGAAAATCATTGTGCCAAATATAAAATCAAGGTCAAAAGAAAAATGATGAGACTAGAAAGTAGTTGCAGTATTTTGTGCTCTCAAACCTTATCTTTAATTCTACTTTCTTTGGCACATTATTTTTTTGGCACAATATTTTTTTTCCTCAAAAAAAAGAAAAAAGAAAAAAAACTTTAGTTTTGTTGTGTTTTTTAGTGTGCAGGAAGCACCTTATTCCTCTTTCCAGTGATGTTTACTCTTATTCATCTGCATTTATACTATAGCCATTTTAGCACAGCAACTCTTCTCTGATTCGAGGTAGAATAGCATAGCATAGTCATCTCATGTACAAAAAAGCAATTAATAACAGTAATCTAGCAATGTAAATTGAGTCATGAGACATATCGATCCAGTGTTATTCAGTGTTTGTAACAGTGAGTGGGACAAAAGTGGCAGATGAGACAATAACGACTCTATGACAGTGTTTCAGCTGTTTAAGGAGTGCAACGACAGCATCGCAATACATCGACAAACATACAGCTGCAAAGGCAACAGACGTAAGAGACACACAATCTTGCTGATGACCAAGATTTATTAACAGTAAAGCCTTTCCTCGGCTGGCCTTTGCCGCCATGTGTTCATTAGATGGATCTGTTTGCAGATAAGTGATGGTTCAGATGTGTGATATCAGTAGGAAAACAGAAACTCTGGGGGCCTGAGAACAAGCTGTGATATTTGCCATACACCAACTCCAGGTGTACTAAATGGTGGTGTTTGATAGACAAACTGTGGGCTCAGATAGGAAAAAATGAGGTAAGGAGTCTCCGGAGAACACGGGTGGGCATTTCTCAGCTGCTAGACATGGCTGGCTGTAATCAGTTACCTTGCCCCCAGCCCTGACTAACCACGTCTTACTGTCAAGGAATGCCCACTTAAAATAATGGTCTCAGCTGCTGCAGCCTACTGAAGTTCTTGTTACGTAGAAGGATTCACAGCAAAAATTGACAAACTGTCCATGACATTTATCCAATAATTAAATAGTAGATCTGTTTAAATAAATTTAATTACATTTTATTTTGATAGCACAAAATCACAACAAGTCACATTCATATTACAAAGTAAAGACCCTACAATAATAGAAACAAAACCCCAACAATCAAACGACCCCCTATGAGCAAGCACTTGGCAACAGTGGGAAGTAAAAACTCCCTGATCATTCGATCAGTGATAAAAGTAACAGTATAATTTTCCAGTGTGTGTTAGCAATATATGAAATTTATTTCTAATGAAAACTATGTTTTCCTTAGAAAACGCCCACACTGCACTGTATACCAGTGCTTGAGGCTGTTTTGCTAAGCTCAGCAAATTCAATACAAATGTTTGTGTACATCAGCATTTCACGCTTTCTTGCCCTGCCTGTATGACTTAGCCACAAGCCTATATTTTTCACTGTAGTTTTAGCAAATGTCCCTCAAAACAGGAATAAATGCAATATTTCTTACAGAAAGAAACATTTTTGCATCAGCACTTTTTCCGGCAACAGCACTGTGTTTATCAGATTCATAAAACATTAGCCCCATGCACATTTGTCAAGCTGAAACACTGGGGGGAACGAAATGTACCAAGCCTTTGCTACAACTGTAATACTCACATCAGCTGAATTGTGGTTTGTTAATTTTCACAAAATGTGTTGGCAATTTGGAAAGGATGACTTTAATTCCTAATATTCAATTCAATTCAGTTTTATTTATATAGCTCAAAATCACAACAACAGTGGCCTCAAGGTGCTTTATAGGTGGAAGGTAAAGACCCTACAATAGTAAAAAGAAAACAGTGAAAATCCCAGCAATCATATGACCCTCAGTGAGCAAGCGCTTTGGTGACGGTGAAAAGGAAAAACTCCCTTTTAACAGGAAGAAACCTCCAGCAGAACCAGGTGTAGGGAGGGGCGGCCATCTGCCGTGACTTTTTGGGATGAGGGGAGGAAGGTTGTGGAAGAAAAGCAGAAATTAATAATAATTAATATAAATCCATGAAGTGTCCAGAACGTACTTACAGTTCTAAAATCACCTTCATTGACTGACATACAGTATGCTCTACATTACAGGAAGCCTAATTTCTTCAAAAAATATATCATATATTAGTCTTAAAGGAGAAAAAACCATGTTTTATAACCATTAATAACCCGTGTCGTTAATGTAGCTGCACTGTAGATGTTCAGGACATACACATACATAAATATAAACAAAGCCTTATCTAAGTCTGAAATCAAGGCACGCAGAGCAAATCAAACTGCCTGTGTGATCTGAATCGCAAGCACTGAAGCAATTTCAGTAGGCTGTCAGTGTGTCTGAAGACAAGACGGTGTATGCTGTTCCAAATAATGTCAAAAGTAATCACAGGACACTGAGACCTCAAAACTACAGTGTGAGCGTGTAGAGTCTGGACAATCGCTTCTAAAGCACAGGAACACGAGGAGGAAAAAAAAGGGGGGAGGAGACATACAGCTTGGTTGAATGTCATGTAGTTGCTGTGAACAAAGCCTTTTAGAAAACTGTATTTGAGTATAATTATTTGTATCTGTCTTTTATACATTTCTCATCAACGTACGCTACAGTAAATTTGGTGGATGACTTTATATATATAGATATTAGGCTACACTATGATGTACAGCCGTGCCATGCCGTATTCTAATAAAACAACGATGCCAAAATGTCCATTTCTATGTCGCTCATTTCCTGCCTGTTGAGGGTCAGCATTTATTTGTCCATCTGTGAAGAGTTGTCACAGAAATGCGATGTTTCTTCCGAAGATGTGCTAGAAGAGAAAAAATAAAACTGAAGGATGATGGGGACACTGAGTGGTGCATTAGACTGAGGGATAGGAGACGAACTGCCTCATTGAGAAGCTGTTGAAAAACAGCTGCATTTAGAAGTGGTTCCAGAGACATTCAGCCAACCTCTCTAAAGGCACCAGAATAACTAAATACCAATACTGATGTGGAAAAAGCTTCTACTGGAGGGCAGCAGAGAGAGGATTAAAGCCTTTCATTAACGTCTGCACCTTCAGAATACTAACATTTCAAATTATAGAGCTCTGGATGCCTATTAGATTACATAATAAAATGAAGCTGACAGAGTTCGTCTCCACAGAGAGACATCATCACTTCTGAAAATGTCACTGTAGCTATATAACATTTAAAATTCACAAGTTGTGATTCCTCAGAGAGAGAGGGGGGAGAGAAAAAAGACACACAACCTAAAACACTGAGTGTGGGTCTAAACTGGCTCTGGGGCTCATTTGTAGAGTCTGAAAGGTTTGCCAGGTTATCACTTGTTTAAATAATGATTCAGACAGAAAACAGAGAAACAACAAGGCTTCAAGTTGGCGTTTTCCCCTCTGTTTGAAGAGGACAGATCATTCTCCGCTGTCACCATGGAAACTAAACTGTATTAGAAATTCCTGTTGACTCACTCTGAAGCTGAAAACACAGAAAAATCCAATAGAAGTTGGTGCACATGCCTGGCAGCACTGCTTCACTGCCCAGTGCATTTATATTTATTACATCCACTACATACATATCACTTTCATATAAGCAGTTATGACACTTGCTTACACCAAGACACAGACACTGACACGCGCGCATATATACAACATTCACACACACACACTGAACCCGCTCACTCACAGCACATGCATCTGTTTCTCGTTCCCTCTCATCCCACGATTCACACTGTTTCACACTCATCATCTCGGGCTCTTCCTTTTTTCAGCACCCTCCACCACCATAATTGTCTCAACTCCTTTCCCCTCTCTCCTACGTCTGTGCACCTCTCAGCCAGGCGTTACCATGGAAACTGGCTAACAACTGATGGGCTTGAAAACGTCAGGATTGGCATGCACGATTGGCAAGCGCGCGCGCGCTCGGAGGTGCATGCACAAACACACATACATATTGTGCACATTCATTATTATACAATTCAAGCTTGGTGCATGTTATTCTGGCTCTATAGGCATGCATGCATAAGGAAACGATAGGTATGGTGAAGGGGTGCACACCAAATTTAAAGGGGGTGGGGGGTTAATTTAAGACAAATTAAAGAAAAAAGGAGAAGAATAAAAAATATGTAGTTACTGACTGTCCCTTTTTTGAATGCACACTCGGATTCCTGTAAAATGCAAAATGATTTTGGTTTGACATTCATCATAAACACTCTGCGCATGCAGTGAGACCTTTTTATATGTTTGAAAACTCAAAACAACAAATGAAAACATAAGCTACTTCCAGCTGCTCCCTTAGACACAAGGGGTTACCACAGCGGGTACCTCCGCATGTTTGGTTTGGAGGATTTTCACACCGGATGCCCTTCCTGACATAAGCCCCCCCCCACCCCATGAAATGTATGAAAATCAATCAACCAGATTTGTCACTGCATATCATGGATGTATTACAAAATTAGCATGATGTTTTTGCATTTTTTTCTGAAGTCCTAAGTTCGTGGAAGGAGCAGATGTGCTGTCTTAGCAGTCTCTTTTTGTTTCCAAGGATGTGTCAAACCTGTTCACACTTATGTTTTTATTTGGACTGTGCATCGTCTGTCCAGACAGAGACACGAGCGTGACTCACTCTGTCAGCTGCTGTCTCACTTATATAAATAAATTTCATCAAACTAACTACTAACTTCATTTTCAGTAACTGGCCTTAGAAAGTCATGACTTGGCTGCTGTTGTCTTCCCCTCTTCACTGTTATGTGAGACTGCTTTAAGACGAGTCTGAAAGTTCCCGGGTCACGTTTAAGGCCGCTTTATAAACAGAGTATTACTCGCTTGTAACAGACTTTTTAATCAGCCACGTCTACTCATATCTAATTTTAATTTTCAATTTTCAGATCAAATTGAATATTTTAAATGGATGAAGCCCTCAGGCTGAGAGTTTTTTTTTCCTTTTGGTAATGAGAATGGCAGTCTAATTTTAATCCTGATGACTACTGCAATGCTGATAGTGTAGTTTAACACCTGAAATATCTATATAGCATTTAATTAATACACAGGGAAAGCAACTTTTCACAGATTATACAGAATCGAAGTGACAAGCATTTACAGAATAATTTGGCGCTACGGGGAGTGAAGAATGACAAAGTCTTTACCCACATATGTCAGTTGTCATTATATTCATTAAAGATGGCAGTGTGTTTGCACGGCATCATGTCAAAGAAATCATGGGCTGATACAATGTAATATAATAATGCCATGAGATGGTTTGTGACGTCCTGATTTAAAGAGTTAAGCATTTAGTTCTTATTAAAACTGAACACCTAATCTAAGGGCTAATTACTCATTTTGTATAGAGACTTGTCAGTCACAAGTGTGATGATGACTTGCAAAGTAGACATCGTATTGTATTACATAATGCTTGGAACAATAGAGTGTATATAAAAGATGGAGGTGTGTCATTAATATCTAGTAGTCTTGGCTAAATACAAACATTGCATTTGCATTCGAACTCCAGTTTGAATGACCATAAACAACTATATTAAACAAAATGGTGTTGACCAGAAGTTAAAACAGGTGGGATTTAGGATTTAGCTAATTGCAGTAGTTTGCTGGTAGTCCTCAGTCACACTGACCTAGAAAATGGTCAGCAACCCCTTGGCAACCACCGGTCACTGGGGACAAAAAGTGTATTTCCCAAAAGGATGGGGAGCAGTTGCTGGAGACAGCTGGCAGTCGCTAGGGGAAATCTGTTCTGCACCTTGTGGTGGTCCCTGTGGTTATTATCAGATTAGCAGATTGCTGGAGTCACCCACAGTTTGCATGGAAGATGCCAATTTGTCTGCACACACCAACTATTTGCCTCTCTGTGCCTGTGTGACAGACCTAGCTGACATATATTAAGTGATTAAAGTAGGTTAATTACCTTTTGTCATTTATTGTGTGGCTAACTACTGCAACAACAACAAAAAAAAGGAAATAAAAGATATTTGGCTGGTTTTTAATGTTCTGAATCTGAATTTATAAGCCACTATATTAGGTGTCAGCCATATTTATTACTGATATATATTAATAAGAAGCGGCTTGGTGTAATAGCCACACCTGAACTTACTGACTTCAAAGCTAGAGTTTACATTCCAGGTGAGATTTGTCATTTCGTTGGTTTATGTATGATGTGTGAACACTTTTTGCGGTTGACTACAGTTACTTTTTGAAGTTATATTTTGTTATTATTTTGTGTCACATGCACAGGTATCTGTGGTGTAATCCAGCCTTATAATTACCATATGAACAAAATATGTAATAAAATTTTAAAAAGAACAAAAACAACAGAGGAAAACAACAGGCTCAGTACATGCTGCACATGCACACAAATATTCGCATATCCTATAAAAAGCTAAGAAGCTTATGTAATAATTCAGCATGAGTCTAGCCACCATGTAGACACATTCACAGTATAGAAGCCCGTTCCTAATTAGCACTTAGCATTTGAAAAACAACACAAAATAGCTTGTGTAGGCGAGGCCAGAGGCCAACAGTACTGTAAATGGGTTTAAAAGGTGAAAAACGAAGGTGTGCATCAGCAGAGTGCTCTGTCATTTGTACGCACACGCCTCACTGCATGTGAGAAAAACATCATTTGCTAGTGTAAATGCAGGGTGATTTATAATGGAATAGGTCAAATATAATACAAACATTATTTTTAGACGAATCTGCATCGTAGCCTAATAGAATAGACGTCTCAATCTGTTTTTAAAAAGGGCAACAAACAAGCTCAAGCATTGAAGCGCCATAAAAACCAAACTGCTGATCATCGCACAGTCATGAAAGATTTTGAGATTGCCTAAACAAAAAAACCTCTTCTCAAAGTGATGCATCAGTTCAGCAATAATGTGGCCACCTGTCACCTCCACAGCAAAAGAAGCTACTCTAATGCAAAACCTCAAGAAGAAGTAATTATTGCTTTAGTGCTGACAGAGGCCATTTCAGCAGCTTCTGATTGCATTTACTGGTACTAATATCTGCCGTGTACTTGTTCCTTTAGAATAATTTGAAACAGAGCGAGCTCAGAGATGAAGCCTAACAAATGTTTAAAAAGCCTAGAGGCTTGGCAAACATCTGCTATTGTAGCTTGGAAGCCTGGAAAGAGAATCCATTTGAACAAGATGATAACAGGTTCTAAAAGGTTAGCTAGCTAAAAACAGACATGTTCATAGCAAGTGGCTCCTAATAGCTGCTGTGGTTTTACTACTAAAAATTACACTCCCTGGCCACTTCATTAGGTACACCTCTACAACTGCGCATCAACACGAATATCTCATCAACCAATCACTTGGCCCCAATTAAGTGCATTTAGACATGATTAAGAAGAGCTAGTGAAATTCAAACTGAGCATCAGAATGGCGAAGAAAGGTTGTTGGTGCCAGATGGGCTGGTCTGAGTATTTCAGAAACCATTGATATGCTTTGATTTCCCCCACACAACCATCTCCGTGGTTTGCAAACAACGGTCAGAAAATCTCCAGCGAGCGGCAGTTCTCCGGAAGAAAATGTGGAGGAAAGTCTGAGAAGAAGGGCCAGATTGATGCAAATGGACTACAGCAGCAGAAGAGCAGACCGAGCACCTCTCCCCTGAGTTGAGAACAGGAAACAGAGGCTACAGTTTACACAGGCTGAACAAAGGTGAACAGAAGATTGCAAAAACATTGGAGAAATGTTGTCTTGTCTGATGAGTCTAGATTTCTGCTGCTACACTTGGATTGTAGCATCTGAATTTGGTGTGAAACAATGTGGATCCACTCTGGTGGGGGGGTTCATAGCACACAGCCTCCCTGGGTATTGTTGCCGACCGTGTCCATCCCTTTATGACCGCAGTGGACCAATCTTCTGAAGGCTACTTCTATGCTGCAACGTCACAGAGCTAAGATCAGGTCATACTGGTTTCTTGAATGTGGCAATGAGTTCACCGTGCTTGAACAGCCTTCACAATTACCAAACTCAGGCCAATACAGAACCTTTGGGATGTGGTGGAAACCCACTAAAGGGATGTGTCCACTGAGTGTATGAGTCACATTTTCACAAAAGAATGGGCTTGACTTCTGCATACATAATGCAACGATGTAAAACATCATCACGTTTTATCTTCATATTATAATATAATTATTTTATTTCAATAACACTTTCGAATACTTGGTGTTTTGTAGTTGTTTATTTCCAATGTAGTTTACTGTGGCACTACATTTTAAAAAACAACAACAACAACAAAACAAGACACTGTAAAAAACGCTTTTACGCAGACTTTCTTTGAACAAAGGCACTGATATTTATGGATTTGTTTCTGCCGTCCAATCAGTATTTAAGTCATATTTGTTTTTCCAAAGAGATGTGGAGCGCAGACGCTAGTCATCTTTGTTTCACTGAAAATAGATTTACATGAAATTATTGCTAGGTTTGTGTTCAATAAGTTGTACGGCAGTTCAGATCCCTCTCCTTCACATCTTCTTTTCTTCTTAGTATATATAAGGGAAAATCCTGTAAGGCACACGTCGGCAGTATGTGTCCCAAGCCAGCCCGTATTTGGCTCTACACTGTCTTTCATCACGGGCCTCTCGGTGAATCAGTAAAACGGTGAAGTATATGACGTAGAAATAAGGCAGAAGATGTGAGAATCCTATAAATAAAGAGGCACATATGACAAAAAACACAAGACAGTATTATATGATTCAGTAATGAATGGTGAAAAAAAACTAGTACCTTCTTTTGCTACTGACATCAGCATTTGTGATTTGTATAAAACAAGCTGCAATCAAGTGTACATCCTCCTCTGCAAATAGCAGTTTACTTTCTATTCAGTCTTTACTGTACCAAAGCCCTGCAGTGAATACCAGTCTAATTAAGCTCTTAATATTCAGTGTTGATTCATCACAGTAATCAGAGCAGTACCCCTTGTCCCTTTAGTCAGCGTTTCCTCAGTCCAGGTTTACAGGGGACCACTGAGCTCGTTTGTTAGGGCAGCTTTCATCTGTCATCACTTTTTTTTTGGAGTGCAAATTTTTGCAGTTTGTGCTACAGCGATAAAAAAGGATAAAAAGCAGAAACTAAAGAATGCGTCTCAATTACAAAAGCAGAGAGACAAATGAGTCACATAATGTTGAATACCAATGAGAGTGTCAGCTATACAAAAGTCTGACAGTCACTATTTCAGGAAGTGGGTTTTTGAGAGAACAGGGCAATTTACAGAAGAACAAAGAGAACAGTTTCCTGCTGCCTTTGTTGGAAGCACACCAGTTGCAAATGTAATGCAAATATTTCATAAGGACATGGAGGTAGTCTGAAAAAAAAATCACAATCACAGTGCACAAGGCCATTAATGCCTTATATAACCAAAACCACATCAAACTGTACTGAGAGCACACAAAATGTGGCATTAAATGCTTAGTTAGATTGAGGCTGTTTTCCATCCGGTATTTACCACAATGCAAAAAAAAGAGAAAAAAGAAAAACAATAGCGGCTCGGTGAGGAGGGGTAAAACAGGTCTTAACTGCTGTTTGTTCCTTAAGTGCTGAGCAACAGTTCAGGGTACCCCTGCCATTAAGACTCCACCGTGGGCACCGAACATGTCATGGCCCCCGTATCTGCCTGGCTGACTCAGGTTGGCTACATATGTTTCTTGTTTACATCTACCTCTCTCACGCTTGCCGTGTCTCGCCGGGGCAAAGCTTATTGCGGGCTCCCGCCCCTGGCCCTCGCACCTGAGGTTAATCACACACCTGTGGCTCATCGCCTAAACTCATCCACTACTTAAGGCAGTGGCTGGAAGCATCTCGTCGCTGGACTATTGAGTAACCTCGGTAGTAAGCTCCGGAGTACTAGTCTCTTGTTGCCTTTTCGTATCGCTGACCCTTTGGATTAATCACTTGTTGTCTGTAAACAGGAATGCCGTTTCCCTGGAACCCTTGCTGTGCGGGCTTGCTGGTGTGCTGTGTTTTTTGTGAAGTCCCTCGTGCATGAAGAGCTCCTTTCCCGGATTTCCCTGTGCCCTGGATTCCCCCCGCCCTCTCACTTGTATATATTTGCACCTGGTGTTGTATAGTAATAAACGGAACTGTATTCTAGCTGCCTTGTCTGCGCTTGAGTCCATCCCACTTCGTGACAGAACAGGTGAGACCAGGTGGGGATTGATCAGGATGAATGGCCTGCCTGATCTGAACCAGAGTGATGTTTATCTATTGGACTTCTGTGCTAAGTACAGTTTGTCAAAAACAAACACCATGTTCAAGAAGAAGGGTGTTTGTAAGCAGGGTCCTGGACAGGTCTCGTGTACCCAAATGTACAGTGAGGACCATTTTGCAGAGCCCCCAGTCTGTGAGTGAGATTTTCATCCCAACCTCCAGCACAACTTCTGAAGCACTCAAAGGAAGGTTGGGTTAAAAAGAGGAACATGCTGCACGAATCTGCAGCTGCAAAGTGGCTGGTGTCTGTTCTGCCAGCAAAGAGTTCAGCCCTGTTAGTAGCTGAAGGAAGGTCAGGGAGGACTGGGTGAGAGCAAGAAACAAGACTTTTGGACAGCCTTGAAATGATTCAGGGATACTGTCGTGTGACAGAATGGGACAGCAGCTGACCTCAACTTAATATAATCAAGCAGTGGACGGAATACTTCCACTGAGGACCCGCTCAATCTTATTGTCAAACCCAGAGGAAGAGAAGAAGTGAGGGGGATGACCAACCCATCACTGGGGGTGAGGTCACTGAGGTAGTTTAACAGCTCCTTGGTCACAGAGCCCCTGGGGTGGATCAGATTCTCTAGAAGCATCTTAAGGCTCTTGATGTCCTCCAGGACCAATTACACAAGGATCACAGTTTTAAGCCTCGCTGGAAATATGAAGCTACTAGATGTACTAGAGAAGAAGTTTGTCCACATTGGTCCTCCTGAAGCTCAGTTAAAGAAGTTGTATGTAGTAAAATCTAGTTTTCGTCCTGGTTGTGGAATACTGGACTGCTTCTTTATCCTGCTGAGCATGTTTGAGGGTGTATAGGAAGTTCTTTTACTTATGCATTAATCACATTATTTTATTGTAATGCCTTGGTGCCACTGGATTTTAACATGTCTTAAGACAAATGGTAGGGGGTGTAGTAAGGATGTTGGGGGAAACAGGAACTCCACAGGAAGAGTCTTTTGTCTCTTCGAGGACTCTGGTAGGTAGCAAGGGAGTGTGAACCTTAAGGTGTGAAACAGCTGTGTACTGCCTTTTGTTCCTGGAGAAGGTATTTAACTGAGAGCCATGTTAGACTCAGGGAGAACTCTGCTGACCGTCTGTCCCGCGGACATGCAGGGGCTCCATCAAGCTTGGTTGTCTGTTCTTTGTGTGCTTTGATTAAAGAATGTTAGCTACCGCTCGTCTGCAGGCTTTATTTAAATGGAAAACTTCCACAACAAGGGTGTGTGGGAGTTTGCACAACCAGTCATGCTCTTTGTGGACTTGAAGAAGGGGTCTAACTGTAACCCTCATGTGTATGTGCTTCAGGAGTGTGGGGTATCTGACCCATTGCTATGATCCATTTGGCCCTCATTTTGCAGTGAGAGCTTGGACTTACTGGCAATTATTTGCTCCTGGTGTTGGACTTGGCCAGGTTTTCATGGTTAAGTTTAAAATATTTGAAAATCCTTGGATCACCCCCCCTAACAAAACGCAATTTAAATACCAAAAACACATCTTTCCAATCATATTATAAAGGTAGATAAACTCAAAGGAGTTGGAGCACGCCGCAAACACTCCCCTACTGGCCATAGATCTGTAAATCTCTACGTGTGCGGCAGCGACACACCCATTCATTCTCCCTCTCCTGTTTCTTCTGTTGGTCAGTCTTTCTCAAAGCGATCAGTTGTATATGCCAGGCTCACGAGTCACCCCTAATCCGATAAAGGCTTCCTCAAACCGCAGCTTGCTGCTTCATTATCAATAAATGCATTTGGGGTTGGGGTCCTTGCAGCTAAATACAAACTTAAAGATTTTCTTAAAACGACCAATTTGAGGTATAATGACAATAAAAATGAAAGATTATGACTTTTGCTATGAGTTACTTTGCTATGAATGTCACTAATCCAGGGATTAGTGACATTCATAATGAGGAGGTCAAAACTTTCGTACATACATACATACAAGTAAAGTTTCCGAGAAAAAAAAAGAACCTGGATTTCACAGTGGATCATTAAC
Source organism: Pundamilia nyererei (assembly GCF_000239375.1). Lineage (NCBI taxonomy): Eukaryota > Metazoa > Chordata > Actinopteri > Cichliformes > Cichlidae > Pundamilia > Pundamilia nyererei. The sequence goes on along the minus strand of NW_005187650.1, from coordinate 332,948 downwards.
ACAACCAGCCATCATTATCCATACTAATAATAAACAAGGCTGAAGATGATTATTACTCAGCCTGACATTAATCTCTTATCCATGACTTCACCCACATATGCTAAAAAAAACTGTTATGTCAGCGTGGCCTTCTTTTCTAGCAAAAAAAAAAAAAAAAAAGGGCAGAGGGCTTTTAAGATGTCTTACCACACGGAAGGGACCAGGCAAGGGCCATGAGGAGGTCCCCAAGGTAATTGGGATGACGAACGAGACCCCACCAGCCGGACACCAGCAGCCGCTTCCCTGTTGCTGTGGCAATGGTCTCCAGTCCTGTAGGGAGTCGTAAAACGCACCGATATTTCTGAATAAGATTTACCAACTCTCTGTCTCCCTCCCCACTTTGATGTGAGGAGGAAATCAATAAAAATAAAAAAGACTTTATCTGAATGCATTAAAAGATAAAGATAAAAACGGAGGGAAACAAACTGACTAGTGACACTTGGATGAGTGGGGTCCCGCCTGAACTGATTCTTCTGTGAGTTGGATTGTCTGAAAATGTAATATCCAATACCTGACAGCAAAAAAACCCCCAAAAAACAAACAAAAAAAAAGGTTCATTATTCATTTTCAGCCACTTTTCAGCAGAACAGCAGAAAAGAGCTGACAAGCGATTACCATTCAGTGCTATTATGGCTGCAGCCTTGAGTGAACTTAGGGTCTGGGGGTGCACAACCAGGAAGGCTGCCTGCAGGCCGTATGTGAATGGAACCCAGGCCAGATCACCGAAGACCAGCATGAAACCAAAACCATCGTGCACAATGTCCATGGTGGTCAGGACAGCCTCCTGTTACAGCAAAATGAAGCAGACATTAAATAAAAGCAGTGATCAAATAAAGTAAAAAGAAAAAAAAAGTGTGACTCTCACCTCATTCCACAGAGCGTCCGCCACGTACAGCAGCTGGAAACTGTTGACCAGAATCATGGCAAGGGAGGGGGATCCTCGGAGCTCCACCTCCTTCATCAGCATGCCGAGGTTAATGACCACCTGAGGGGGTCGTGAATAATGATGAACACAAGTGGGGCTGCGTGTGTTCATTTGCACGGGCAGACAAATTCCTTCTGTGATCATGAGATTGCCAACTAAAATAAATGGATGCTGTCATTATTCTACTATTTATTTTGCAATAAATAAAAAGCTTCTTTTGGCTGGTCACTTATTCTCGTGTGGATGGATCCACATATGCGATTTTTACGGATGATGCCCTACCTGATGCTACCCTCCCAGGGATTTTCATCTCCTCCCAAACTCAAACAGGGGCTCTTTCATGTGTTAGGCAAATTAACCACTACACTACAGAGCCACTGTTTTTAGGATTAATAATCTGCCAAATAATGTCTCACTTAATCGAGTCTTTCGTTTGTGCGTGAAATCTAAGACACATGTCCCATTTTCTGTCTTTCTAAATAAGAAAATTCCTCCTGTGATGAGTTGATTATAAACATACAGTAAAAACCTACTCTGTATTTAGGTACATTTAATCTAACATAACATGAAACAGTATAGACTTCATTAAAAGTCAAGTCTTAGCCTTATCCATCCATGAGATCATTTGCAGGTCTTGTTCCAGTTTTCTTGAGTGAAAATTAAGAATGAATCTAACTTTGGCAAACCGGTCATGTCGTCAAACAAGTCCTTGATATCTTCTTCACCTCCTCTGAATCACCTCAGTCTGAATGACAGCTTGCAGTCAACTCTGGGTCACATGTGAGGTCTTTTGCGTAAATGTCCAATTTACATTTGAACTATTTGTGATTCAGGGCGACACGTTTAACCGTATCTCGCACAGAGTCTTTCCAGTGCTCGAATGAAAGCCCAGACTAGGCGCTGTGATCCATCATTTTATGTCAAATGGAATGAGCTGGAGTGCAGAGTCTAGAGAACAAAAAAATGTGCAAATAATTACAGCGTGCACGCCAATCAATTGTCTGCCATTTGGACTAATCGAATAAATGATTAATAAATGCATTATCACACTCCAAATGCTTTCTGAGTGAAGGATATTCTGCAGCTGCATTCATTCCCCAGACTGTTGTCATTTATGTTCCCAGTGGGAAAAAAAATCCATACGTCGTGTACATTTTTCCGACTTGATGATACCCGAGAATGCAGAAACAAAATAAATATTTCACACTCGAGCTATAAACACTTCCATAACTCAAACTGAGTTATTAAATATGAAGCTGATTTAGATCTAAGAAGCAATATTTGGCACTATTATACCAAAGTCCAAGGAATCCATTAAATTATTAAGAAAGCCCATTGTGCTTTAATATTTGAGACTTTATCAACAACTGTGAAATGCTGAACGTTAAAAGAAAGTAGTTTGGACGTTGAACAGGAAATGAAAATATCCCACACAGTGTCTGTAGCCAGTTGGTGGAGGCTTTTTCTGGGCTCTCCCACGCACATGGCTTTAAAACATTCACATGTGCAAAGGTTTTTCCTTTGTACACTGTAAATACCAAAGGAAAACGGCTGCTCGCATCAGTGCTTTACCGAGACGCTTCAACCTTCTGCAGTCTCGGTGCTGTCGTTTTTGTGACCAGCGATGACACTGAGAACCTCGTGGTCATTTTAGGGATCTTGTTTGAGGTTCTACAGCACATTTAGTCTAATTTAGTCTGATGACTCAGACACGGATAGCTGCGCGCACCCCAGTCCTCCAGCAAATGTCTTACTGTGTCAGGTCAGCAGGGAGAAAAGCTTTTGATTGTGACTGTGTCAAACTCACAGACTGCAAATTATTATGGAAGCTCAGAGGAGAGCAATACCGCCACCTGTTGGTTATGTTGGGCTCTTGGACAGAAATGACCATCAATGTTATTTAATGCATTTAACGTGAATCTGAAGGTGTTTTGCACACTTACAAATACATCCGGGTAAGACTCTATTATCTGTGCAGAGTCTGAATGCTCTCTCTGCGGCTGTGTCGATTCTGTCCGAGTACTCTGACTTCCCCCCACAGTCCAAAGACATGCAGTTAATGGGGTTAGCTTAACTGGTGATTCTGGTGTGCTGCGAGTGTGAACGGTTGTTTGTCTCTTTGTGTTAACCCTGAGACATAGTGGTGACCTGTCCAGGGTGTACCTTGCCTATAGGGATAGGATAGTGGAGCCACTTGGATAAGTGGAAGAGAATGAATGGATGACGACTAACTTAAAAGGACCTTGTTATCTCATTAGAGACAGTTTTCAAATGTCTCTCTTATAGAGTACTGTATTTATAAATCTTTCAACAGTGTTAAGGTGAGCCAAGTAGTTTGCTACTCTGGGTAAACTCACCCAGCCAATCAGACCCGGTCTGAGCTCGCAGAAATATTTCAGGTCAAAATCTCCAATCCGGGGGTTTAGCTCCCGCCCGATGAAGAAGTCATAGAGTGGGTTTCCTAAATCATATCAAAGAGAAAATCACAAAAATCAAATGCTATAATTACATGCTGACATAAAGGTAGCAGAGTAGCAAGTACAGGAGCGCTATCTCACTTAACAGTTTGCCTCATGCATAATGCCTACAAGCTCCTGTTGAGCGTGGCAGTTAGATAATTACCCACAGGAACACCCAAATCCTCCAGCAAACAATACAACAAGCCTGTGGACGCACTGAATGCTGCCAGCTGCCGGGTTCAAACCGTGTTTTAGCATGGATTCAACCTTTATTAATGATCCTCAACATCTCACCTGTGTTTCCCCCCAAAGCAAGCGCATGGGAAGGAGCCCAGAAGGAGCGGATGTAGAGGTAGATGGAGAACAGGAACGACACTGCTATTGCACATACTGCCAAAGGCAACAGCAGCTCAAACAGATACCCCAGAGGAGCCCCGAGCCCCAGTAACAACATCAGGAACACACCGCTGATGCACAGGCCATGAAAACCTGAGGGAGGGAAACAAACAACACAAAATGTTGTCGCCTGGAGGAGCGAGATAAGCAGGCTGACAGAGGCTTGCATGGAGAAAAAGGTAAAAGTTGGAAGAGCTGAGTATTATGTAACTTCAACTTTTAGATCAGACCTGTGGATTTTAGATTTTCTTTTCTTTTTTTTTTCAAATATACTACAGTCAGCAACACAACTGTGAACAACACATTTGCAGTCAAAACATGTATAATACTAAAGAATAGCTGTGAAACATTGCAGATAGTGCAGCAGGATTACAAATTATTTCACACTTAGGTTTAATATTTAAATCTGTTTCTTGAAGGCGCACAGATTCTGTCCTAAACAGAAATGCTTGTAGTTATATCGCGCCCTGCTCAACGATACCATTTATGGGATACTTGAGGCGTGTTCCATCTCTGAGCACCAGCCCCTCAGACACCTGCAGGCAGTAAGCAGAATACAACACAAATCATATGCTGCATACCTATTACAGTGTCATAAGGTCAATAATTCAACCCATTCTTTCTCATTTCTCATTTCTTCATAATTGTGCAGCTTAGAAAGTTCTTCTGTAAAAATGCTGGACTCTATAGGCAGAGAGCGCCTATAGCCACAGATGAACTGTATTATACAGGTTGCTGTATTTTATAAACTTCTCAGTATGTAGCAAAGGAGAAGTGTTGAGGCGTGTAGCTCTGAAAGAACTCTAATTGCAGAGTACAGTCATTTAACCAAGAGGATGATCACACCGACTGGAACTTAACAGACAATAATTATCTTCTGATTTATTAGTATTAATTATTACACACAGCATGTTATAAAGCTATGTTTACAGCTTCATTATACACATAAGCTAGATCACAAACCCACAGCAGATTTCACTGTAAGTTTCACATTGAATTGGGCTGATGTACCTTTCCTAATGGCATCAAATAGATGACTGCATGCAAAGCAAACCACCCAAGAAGAAGCACGGGGGCCAGCGGGTCCCACAGCTGGTCAGCTGAGGGGAGGGGGGGCGGCCATTGGAACAAACTGGCCTCAGGAGATCGGCTCAAACAGATCAGGAACAGCACTGTTAACGGAAGAAAGATGGGAATGCACACGGCACCTGAAAGATGAATACAATTAAAGAATCAGACAAAAGTATGATGACAGGTTAGGTGCATCATAAGACAGCATGGCTGAGACAACATGTAAAGAAGTGAAACAGCATCTGTGGAGATTTGGCATTGCAGCACATTAATAATGCATATGCAGGTAAACTGTGATAACTCTAATAACTGCAGAGTAGCAAAACAATTCAGTCAGCTGACTGTAAACATCAGTAGTGACGGATGTGAAATCTGTAGTTAGCTTAACTGGAAAAGCACGACATGAAGCATCAAGCACATTTCACTTCAGCAATGATGAATCTGACATAGGAGGCTGCCTTGATTCTTGATTAGAGGTGTAATGACGGAGATGATGCTGTGATGCCAGCGATCATTACTACAGTGCAACATCCTACATCCTATTAGTTTTACTGAGGCATCAATCTTATGGTCCACCAAACAAACTGCTCAATTTAATAAAACAACACATCTCTAGGCAGTGTCAGCATCATAAATAGCGCATTAGTGTAAACGTTCTTTTGTATGTCAGCTAAAATGATCACCACCGCTTATTTCTTCCTTTTATAAAATCAGGATTCTCTTAGCTTCTATCTAATTTGTATATAACAACAGCATTTAGCTGCAGGGAAATGCAAGTAATGTGATAGCACTGCATTTGCAGACAGCAGCTTGAGCTTCAGAATGCATGAATGAATCAAAGGAAAGAAAAGTTGCTGTTGTTTTTCTAGTTTAGTGCAGCAGTGGCACCTGCTGCATCAATGCCCAGCACTGTGATCATGGCAACGTGACATCAAACTAAATCGAAGATGTCTACTAGCGCAACATTAAGACACACTGCTGTGACTTACCCAGGGTTCCTCCAAATTCCCTCTCTGAGTCATGTGACAGTTTGTGTTTGAGTGCTTGACTGTTTGGTCTCATTATTGTGCTCCTGTTTAAAAAGAAGACAACATATACAATAGGTTAAAAGGTTGTAAGAATGACAACACAAACCCCTCAGAGACTGTATTATTATTAAGATCTTGAAGCTTGAACTTTTTCCCTTGAGTATTTCCATTTTATTGGGCACTTTTTACCAACTACCAGCAATCAGTAATGATTATCTAAAACCGGAGATTCAAAGAGCATACACACTGCAATGCACTTATAACTGATTTAATAAACCCTGTAAACCCACAGAGGCCCTCCTCAGGTTAGACAAACTGAGATTTCCACCAGACTGTACCAACAAGACTGTCAGCGTTTGAACTCTTTCTGTAACAAAGCTGTCAGGAAAGTGAAGTTGACTTCAAAGGCATCTCTCCTCTTTCAGTAAAATCTAAAGCTGAGGGCTTCCGCTTGCAGTAGAGTATTTTTTAAATGATTCTATTTGTACTTTTACCAGAGTAGATCCAAGTACTTCTTCTACAGGTGCATACTTTTCAGACTATATTTGATGTAAACCCCTCACACTGAATGGCGAGGCCACAATAATGATGCATTCAAATACTCAAAGGGAATTCTAGATGTGGGCTAATAATCAAACTTGACCAAAAGCAAGAGAATGGTCAACGAGACGATTAAGAGTCATCAGAAAGTCATTATGGTTCGATTTAAAAACCTTTTTCTTATAAAATTTTAAATTGCTGCTTATTTCTGCACACCCGTGCTGGACTGTTGCGATGGGTGCCATAAATAAATAAGGCAAAGTTCAGGTCAAGCTGCTGTCAGTTCCTGAGCAGTTCTGCTGTGGACAGTGAAACACGGGTCGGACCAGTTACCTGTGAACGAACTGAAGGCTTTCCGCAAACACGAAGAGTGCAAATCTGTAGTCCTGTTTAGCTTCTTACCGGTTACTGCAAGATGGGATGTTTGCATCAAGGCAGCTCGTGAGCGTCCATCCAGCAACCTGCACACGGACACGCCCCCACCTACGTTACTGCAGCACGAAATCCTCCCCGCGCCAATCAGGAGTCTCCGCGGTCATCAGAAGAGGGTGGGAGAAAAAGGCTTAGCCAATCAAATGCGATCGTCAGGTGGCGACAGTCAGCTGTACCCTCCAGATAGTAGAAAATGTTGTGAAATTCGCCTCAGTCACTCTCATGCTCACAAGTTTAGATCAGTGCAGAGCGCAGTGCTATATCTACAAGCTGATTTCAACAGGGACAGCACAACCTCTGAATCCCACAGTCATACCCTTTTATTGCAGACAAGCTACATTTAAACATTCCTTACATGGAAACAAGCCCAGAAAACAGACTCAAACGACCTGAAGGTAGCAGGTAGACACACATGGATTACATAATCAGAAAATTATTATTCAGCAAAGCACTCTTAAAAATTATTTATTAATACATGTGATTTTCACAGGACACAGCTTCTCTCTGTAGTCATTAATATTATGTACTCAAGGTCAATATTTTATCCTTCAAGTGAAACAGGTGCTAAAAGCTTCAGCTTGTACAGTGGATTATTCAACTCTATCTTTGTATAAGGAGGAGATGGAGATGATTTTGTTAGTTTGTAACAGTTACGATATCAAACCAAAGTGGTACAGGCTCATTTGGACTTTAATGACAAGCACTTCGATTTAAATCTGCCACAAATTTGCCGTCAGTTAACAGCTACTACTGTTTGATTTAGTGTTGAAAAAGTAATCATTCCTGACTCGTTCGATCTGGATCAACAGACTGAACAGCAAGTGTTGAACAGAACAGAAGTGTTTAAATTTGGATTCATGATTTCGGTGTAAATCTTTCCATCCCTCGAGCCTTAGCCTCTTTCACAGATAACTTCGATAACACTCTGCTCCATTGGTGCGGGATCCAGGCAGCGGTGGGCGGCGCTTCCAACGATCTCATCTAGCAGGAAGTGCACGAGATTCTCGTCGGAAACAAAGCGCCACAAGTACATCTGCAGGTAGTGGCAGTCCACCTGGATCTGCTGCAGCCCGTATCGGCCAAAAGTGCGCAGGCGGACACACTCCAGGAATGTTTTTAAGCTGATTTTGATAATTCCCGTCATCACGGACACCTGAGGAAGCAGAAAGACGTGCAAGTGAAAATCTAAGATTTTTCCTTTTTCATTTTGTTAAATGAGGACCATCTGCAGATCTGCACCCACCTTGTTGAACTCCACTGAGCTAAAGATGTCGATCCTTTCAGAGAACAGCTTGTGTATGTTGCTCAGCAGATTGGTATCCATGGGAGCACTGAAGGTAAACAGAAGACAAGTGTTCAAGTAAATGTGTTTAAAAATAAAATAAAAAAGTTAAAGTATGATTAAAAATGCCTATGAAACAACTGACATCGTACTTTCAAGTATAATGTAACACTGTATCTGTGCCTTTTATTTATAATATTTTAATAACCACTCAGTGGTTATTAAAATGTCATTACAATGTCATTACTTTATGCTGACATTTCCAAAATCACTCACTGTACTCTACCAAAATAAATAAATAAATAAATAAATGAATCAAAATCCAAAACAGGGTTTCAAACATAAGGCCCATGGTCCAAAATCGGCCCAACAAAGGTTCCAATCTGGCCCTCTGACTGGCATGGAAAAATGTGAAGGCAAGCATCCATTTTGGAATTTTTATTGTGTTTTCAGAAGTTTTAAAACTTTTCTTACTTATAAAGAGCTTCCCTGTGGCCATTCACAGCAAAGTAAAATAATTAAGAAAGGTAAAGTAAGATAGGCAAAGAATTACAGAAAGATTCCTGTTTTTTCACTGTATATTGTATTTTTTTTTACTGTGAGTCAAAAAAAATTTCAGCCTTATAATTATAGGACGGTATGGTAACAAGCTACCAGATCTTTCTCTGTAATTTTACAAATTTATTTCTCACAGTTTAAGCCCAATGAGTCATGCTGACAGTTTTCTTTCATTAACTGCAGCAGCTTTTCTTCATTATGTAGAAAAACCGAGATGTAGTGTTGAAATTACACTTCTTTTTCTTATATTGGGATATATTAGGGATTAAATGTTTGGTTAAACTTCCGGGGCTCTTACTGTCAAAATAGGCTGCATGTGGCCCACGATATAAACAAGTTTGACATTCCTGATTTAAAATTTGCTTTCGCCCCATTTATAGGTAGCTCTGCACCACTGCTAGCACTATTATTAACTATTTTAAGGTCAATTGCTGAAAATCCCATTCTGTCCACTTGCACTGGTGTGTTTGCAGTGCACACTGGATCACATGCTCTGTGGTTAAGAGGACAAAGTTACAAGCCAGAGAGCCATAACTTGTAAACAGGTTGAACATGTGCTGCATGCTTACATACCAGTCAGTTTCTACAGAAATATTTATCTTCAGATACCTCTAGACATAGACCGTTATGACCTTGCAGACAAACTCGCAGCACAAAACTGTGTAAATGTTGCAAGTAAACTACATGAATTATGCATTTTCACCTTTGACCTAATGCACGGCCTCTGAGCTTGAACACTCCAACCTTTTCCACTGAAAACTCCTGTTTGGGAGTTGGTATTTGTTCTCTATGGAAGTTTGAAATCACAGATGTTCAAGAACATCCAAGTGCTGATTGAAAATCTTGACGGGAAACATTGGACAAATTTATAAAGGCCCTTCTATTGTTTCATTTTCTACACATTAGACTCTACTTGCTCTACTTTTGTGCAGCGGTGTCCAAACCCAGGCCTCAAGGGCCAGTGTCCTGCAGGTTTTAGATGTGTCCTTGATCCATCACAGCTGATTTAAAAGCTGAATTACCTCCTCAGCATGTCTTGAAGTTCTCCAGAGGCCTGCTAATTAACTAATCATTTGATTCAAGTGTGTTGACCCAGGGTGTTATCTAAAACCTGCAGGACACCAGCCCTCGAGGCCTGGAGTTGGCCAAGCCTGGTGTGAACAGAACCCAAAAAAACCCCAAAACCACAACTGCCACCAGCTGAGCAGTGTGTGTAGAGCTATGGTACCTTGGGGTGTAGCTGGCAGCATAGCGGGCTTGCTGCCTGGAGCTGCTGTAGACAGAGAAAGTCCTTTTGCTGGAGTCGCTGCTGTGCGCTTTCCTCACGCCCTCTTCATACAAGAGACCAACCTATCATGCAGAAGGTTAATAAAACACCCCGTTCATGTGGGATCATGGGTGCACGAGGACATTGGGACAGTTGCAAAAACTCTCACCTGCACATCAATGGATGTGGTGTCCTCTACTACTCTCTTCATGACAGCGCGGACATTTCTTGGCTCAATAGTGTTAACCCAGTCTCTGGTTTCAACGCTTTTTCTTAACATTTGGGAAATAATCAGACCCTGAACCTGAAGCAAAACAAAAATAAAGCAACTAAATAAAAAGGTTGTTTTGCTTTTGTGACTTTTAAAGGTTGTTGATAAAAAGCCTACCTTGACATAATGGTTGAGTAGTTTCTGTGCTGCCTCCCTGGCTTCTGCACATAAAGTTGTAACAGGTGTTACGGGACTGTGGTGCTGAGAGAGAGAGCAAAAAGCACATTCTTGTCATTACCTTTGGCAGGGTGACTGGCTGATAAAAGAGATCAAAAACATAATGAGAGCTAGTTCTCCTTGTTTTGTGATACCTGTACAAGGAACTGTTCATCTGTGAGAGTAAGTATGTAGGAGATGGTTGAGGTTTCGTAGTCCAAGCAAAGACGAGACAGCAGCAACAGAAGGGCTGGGGGAGTTGAACCTCCTTTGTCTCCGGCGGTCTCACAAAACTGCCGAGAAGACTGGCATACAAACTTGATAAAGCTCACCACCAGGCTCTCACGTACACCCTGGCTGCAGAATTCACCCTAAAAGGGGGGGAGACACACATAAACCGGTATCACTCGCACAATGTAGAGACAACACGCAGGGTTACAGTAACACATGATGTTACACATTAGTTCAAACTCATGAAAACTATAAAAGGTAGTTTGTTCACCTTGAAGTACGGCTTGTTAGAGAATGTGATGTCCTTAGCTGTAAAGAGATGCACTGATGCCAGCACCGACTTAATCTGATTGAGAATTGAGGCTGACAGGGAGGAGAGCAGCTCTGGTAGGCTGGTTGGAGCGTCTCTGCCAGAGGCTGGCCCAGCCACAGAAGTGCCAGCCACAGAGAGACGAGGAGTTGCCAGAGCCTGCCTCACGTCTGTCAAGCTGTCCATGTAGAAGCTCTGCAGAGCGGAAAGGTACTGCTTGACTCGCTCCGTCGCCGCCCGTATCACAATCTCCGTCCCCTTGTTTGGCACAGCTGAGCCAGGCAGAAGTTTGGCCACAGCCTGGAGTCTGCGGTGGAAGCGGTCCAGCGCACGTACAAGTAGGGAGTTATCCCCAACCCCTTTCTCCTCTTGTATTCTCCGCTCGACAAGCATGAAATATCGAGCAGCCAAATCATCCACAAAGGCATGCAGCTTGCCATTTGCCATCTGAGGAATATTTTTGGATGCCAGCTCGCCCTTTTGAGCATGGTTGATAAACAGTTCTTGATAGGAAGTGATTACCAAGCATAAGCTGCTCACAAACTCATTGCAGCCTCTGTCAATGAATTCCAGGATGTCAGTATTTGATGCAGGGGAAGGCAGAGAGCTGTTTTTGGGGGAGCCGTCGGTCGGCGATCCGGGGGCTGTTGCAGACGACAACCCGTGCGCGGAAGCATCTTTTGTGGCTGTGGACGGGTACGGCCTTATCTCTGCTTCCAGGCCCTGAAGATCTGACTCAAGGCGAGACCGCGCGTGGCTCAGGAATTTATCACAGAGCTCTTCTGCAGGCTCATCCAACTGCAACAGAAGCTCCACACACTCTGATAAATCTTTGGCACTTGACCCACCATCCCTATAATCACAAGAAGAAAAGACAGAAGCAGAAATGTAATGAAGCGTGTGATTTTTTTCCATGAAGTTTGGTCCGTCAACTCAATTTGTGTTTATTTATTTGTAATTTTAATATCTATGCAGTTGTGTCAAACATGCTGTTTATCCTAATTAAAATTATTTTTCTTATATATTGTAATAACTAGTCATTGTCACCTGAACTTCTGTCGAAGCTCCTGGGCCAGCTTGTCCATGATGGCGTGACAGTCATCCTGAATTCCCTTGAAGGAGGGCAGGTGGCTGTACTGCTGCAGTACGCAGCGGGCACGGCGGTGGGTGTTCACCGCCTGAGCGTAGGCCTGCAGCTCCAAACATTTATTCAATCTTGCGGGGAGTTCAAACAGAAACTGCAGCTTCCTCAACAGAGTGTGAACACCTGGAGTGAAACATGGTAAGACCCCCAAAATAAATAAATAAAATATGAATCAACCTATTAAAAAGTTTAATCCAAACAGTCAGATTAGGTCTCACCAGAGAGTTTGGTTATCTGCGCGTGCTGGTCTTGAAGAGTGCCGCTGATCCGAGCACTGAACTCTGTGATCGCAGCCATGTTAGCAGACAGACAATCCATTTCATCTTCCATTTTCTTGAAGTCATTCTTCATCTTTCTTATGGTGTCTGGCAGAAGGAAAGAAAGAAAGAAGGATATTTCAGCTATCCAGGTTTGCACAATTTAATGTCAGCTTACGTTAGGGCAGCAGTGTGTGTGTTTATGATGTTCCTTCACCTGTAGCAGATATAAACTTGTTGTAGTTTTCATACACCAGGGTTTGCATGTCGCTGTCCAAAGAGCGGATCTGCCTGACCATACAGGTCTCCTGGTCCATCAGCTCCGTGAGAGAGCACTCCCTCCTGAGCTGGATTTGGATATTTAAAATAAAAACGTTACTGTACGTATGCTCAGTGGTCATTTGTGTCTTCTAGGTATAGTGTGATATAGCATTAAAACTGATTCATTCCTCACTGTTTGGCAAAGACAGAAGCAGATTTTTAAAAAGTGTTTTAAAATTCACAGCCATCTACATCTTCACCTGTAGTGACATTACACCTGGGACAAATGAAGGAAGTACTCTGGTGTTTTCTTCAGTTCATGTAACATTACTGCAATCTGCACTGTGTATAGTATTGTCGATTTCAGCATTTCATTTTCTATTATCTGGCATCAAGCTTACGCTAAAATTCTGAAGCAGTCCAGCTTTGTGAGCCACTGAGCGGATTACAATGACAGTAGCAGTTTCGCACCTTGTTGAGATAGAGCTCCGGGTCGAAATGAGGCCCATTGATGTCGCAGGGATCCAGGGACTCCGGCTGCTCCGGGGCCTTTCCTTCCTCATTCAGCCCGTAGTAGAGCTTCAACATGCCGTGCACCCTCCGCCTCCTTCCCGGGTCTTCAGCCACCGGCACCGAGCCCTCGTCCATAATGAACGGCGGCCAGCTGTGAAACGTTTAAAGTAAAATAACGATAAACAAAGGCGACGACAAACCAGCTGACAGGAGACAAACGACAGCCACTAGCACTAGCAGCACACAGCTCCTGTGTAATCGCTGTGTGTTTAGCCTCGCTGCCAACTGGAAACAACAAACTCATTCAGGATAAATATTCAGAAAATGTCATATTTTCTCTGAGACAGAAGCAGCTAGGTGGAAGCGCTGTTGTTTCCGGGTTTCTAGCCTATCCGGTGTTACGTCGTCCACCAGTGCACGTAATCTAAACAGCCAATTAGAGCAGTTTCTCTTTGTTTAGCTTTTTATTCACTAAATGCTTCAAAATTTATGTATTTTATGTAAAAATGTATTTTTTGGCAAAGTATAGACAGAGACAAAGCTCATAATTGTTCAGGTAAGTGTTCTAGTTATGCGCACAACTGCGCATGTCCTAATTGGCACGTAACGCCATATAAAAGTGCTTAGATTGGTTGTAGGGAAAATTAATTGATGACACCAAAATGGATTAAATGTGTATGATAAAATTAACATACAGCCCTGATTATACTGCAATCTGTGATCATAGCAAATCCTACAGTGTTGAAATCAAGAAAAACACAAAAATGTTAATCCCTTGAGTGCTCAGAGGAAAAAAACACTTTTATTATAAGATTTAAAAATGTGACAAAAGTCTATATTGTATCATGAACATAAAAATCATAGAGGAATAATAATCTGGGATATAGTTCAGGTATTTGAAAATCATTTGTATAAACAGAAAATCAGAGGTTTTAGGTGCATGTTAAATCATTTCCACAGGAGCACTCACCAAGCTTTCTACAGATATATATCAACTCTTATCATACCTGCCATATATTAAAACATAAACATTTAACAATGAACTTATTTCCTCAAACAATTTGAAATGGATCTAGTTAAGATGGCCACTCAACTAAGAAATTTACATTTACCATTTACAACTGCAAGTGTTAAAGTAAAACAAAATGCCACAGAAATACTGATGAGAAGTTTGCATGAAGTTATGTTATTAAATCATATGCAGAATAACATGTTGGTTAAAATATGGCTTTAGTACACTTAAGCAGCAGCACTGAGGAAGGAATATTTGATGACAGGTATGTTCAGAAAAACGGGGCCACTTTGCATCATCCCATAATTTTAATGAAGGCCGAGCTGACAACCGAGAGGAATTACAGTACACCGTTCAACATCCGCCATCCAGTTACTCAAATATACTCACATCAGATAACATAAAGGAAATACATCATTTTAAACCATAGCAATACCACAACTGTCCATTTTCTGGTTTCAATGCACCAAAACAGTAATTTATATGCCAACTTAGTAGAAACAAAAAAGGCACTTTAATCTTCTGTAAAGTGTTTGAGACTTATTTCTTCATTCACATATACAAACACTGGCAAGTACATGAAAACAAACCGAAAGAAAGTAAAAATGTTCTCTCATAAAAGCTAACAAACAATACAAAACAAATCTCCTGCTGTAAAATGTTTAGAAACAGTGTATTAGTATTAACAAGTGCAGCATCACATGATGTGTAGACTGTCGGAATGCCTATCCTACAACGTGACATGCATAGTGTTTGTTCGCAACAACATACTGTGCTGCTGGCGTTAGTATACAGACAGCAGCTGATACACAAGTCGAAGCATAGAAAAGTAAGAACATTCTGCCGTTTGCGTGCTGAGGAGAGTCGGGAAGAATAGATGTGCCGCCACATCTCCAACGAGGGCACGTGTTCAAGTGGAAGGCGCTATTACAGAGATGTGGAGACAGAAACTGCCTCCGTTAGCATTAGGGTGGGGTTCAGAGTGACACCCGGGGGACTCTGCCAAGTGCTGGAGGCTAAAATCGGTCTCTGCAGCGTTAAGGTAGCATACACTTGGTTGCAGCATGTCAGGCAGGCTTGCTTTGGTGGAAAGACTTAAGATTTTCAACAGTGTGGCCACAACTTGGTCCTTGTTTTGTGTTCAGAACACACAGCCGCTCTCTAGTCACAACTGGGTCAACAGACTGGGTAGCTTTTGGAGATAAAGTGAAGGAGAAATTGTTTTAATGCTATATAAATCTAATAATCTAGTAATGAAATTCTTCGCATTGTCGTAAAGCTGAAAAAAACGAGGCCTTTTTCCCCCAATGATGTCAACAGTGACCGTGTTTGAAGAAAACAACACTGTTAGTTTCTTTAATGTCTACACTTTCAATTTACCTTCTGTCATGTCAGAAGTTGCACAAGAACAGTATTGCATCAGTTTTCTTGCTCATCAGGTCCAACAGTCAGGTTAGACTGTGTGCCGAGAGATCGCTTGTATTAATCGTCCATGCTTTGAAATTTAATATTTGAATACAAGCATGGTGCGGCAGTGCTGGATGATCTTTAGATGAATATATTTTTTCCTGCACAGGTTCTACAGTTTTATAGCTTTAATTCGATTCTTTTATTAGTGCAAATCCATTTAAACACTTGATACTGTGACCACAGAGTTGCAGCTTCTTTAACGAGAAGTTTTAAAACTCACATTTTTTAAAGCAGGTCGGTCGTGCCACCTCTTTCAAACTAGCTGCAGATATCGCTTAATATTGACCTTGTCAAAAACTCCTGTACTTACAAAAGTCCTCCACAACACAGCCAATGTGCTCCCATAAGGATTGTTTATGGTCAGGATAGCCGGACGCGAAACGTTTCTACTTTTTCTGAAGTGGCTTCACCCTTTCTAGAGATCAAGGCACTGGCAGTTTGAAAAAAGCAGAATAGCGGAAATGCACCCTTAGATAGTCCCCTGAAAAATGTTTGTCATGCTGACTGTTGCCGTTTGTGGTATCGCTTAAAAGTCTGAAGTGGAGTTACGAAAGCTTTAAATATTCTTAATGCTCAATCCCCCGATAAGATGAGTAGAGGTAATGCAGTGGTTATACTCATTTGAGGTGCAACATGTTTGAATAATAGCAGTAAATCCGCTTCCAGAGCGCTGCAGAAAGGTCAAAAACAGTTATTGACTGGAGTCACTGTTTGAAGATTGTTATAAGGCTCGTCTCACACTTATTCATCATATGATCTTTACAGTAGGCTGTTTAAGGAACAGCCACTTCAGTTGAACCTTGGAAGCATAGCTGCTAGATCTTTTTTCACATTACTGTACTCGCTTAATGTACACAACTTCAGAAGATAAATATTGTCACTCACACTTGGATCGCTGTCATTTGGTCCTTTACATGTTCACATATTAGCAGATAAGTGTCTCAAGCTCAAAGTAAGTCTCTCCGTTTTTTTTTTGTTTTGTTTTAAATCTCAGTGTAAAATGTTCCGATTTGGTCTCTGAGAGGATCGGGTCAGATCTGATGGGCGACTTTAACCCTGCTCCAGACTCTCTGTTTGCACTGCAGAGTACGACACTGCAGACGCCTGTCGGGCGAAGAAAGACGCAGCTCTCTTGGGCTTCAAGCGTTTGATTTCTTTTCCTAAAAAAACAAAAACAAAAACACAAAAATGAACAAAGGCTGAAAAAAAATCTCTGACACTGTGAAACGGCACAGAAGGAGCTACCTCCAGAAAGGATAACGGTGCTGTTAAACAAGTTTGGCCCTCACCGTCATCGACGTAGCTGATGGTGTTGAGCGATTGGACTCGGCTGCACACAACGCTGCCTTGCCTGTGCAGCATCCCGCGCCTTCCGCCGCGCCCATTCTTGCTCCTTTCTTCCTGTCCGCCGGGCTGCTGTGACAAACTCACCTCGCCGTCCATCTCGGCTGCAGCTGCCCCCTCGGACGCAGACTTAAGCTCCACGCAGAACTCGATGAAGCCGCTCATGAGCTCCGCCTTGTTGGAGGCGGGGAAGAAAAAAAATCATAACTGAGTCTGCTGTAGTCTGCTGTTTAATGGCCTATTACAGAACCCAGACATCCTAAGACTGAGGGGTGGGGGATCTAATATCACATTTGAAGTCACTACTTCACCACAATATAGTGCATTTTCTGTAAATTCAGTGAATAGTTTATATAATCGCCACACGTAAAGTACAAATTCTTTTTTACACTTAAATTAATTAATAAAAAATGAACAGTACTCAGTCATACGTGATTATTTTTGTGCTTTTATGTATAACATCTTGACATATGTTTGACATATGACACTTTTCAATATCAAATGACTAAAGACCCAACATAAAATACTCACAAAATATATGAAATGCAAATGCACATTAAAAACACTATAAGGCTATTAAACACTTTAAACAAAATAAATATCGTCCTTTGTGACACATACTAGATGACCCTCACACAGTCCCCATGACTCGAGAGCCTCCCTGAGGGCTCTGGCTAACATTTCCCCTGCATGGTCCTCAGGAAAACAGCACGTCTGCAAACACTGACTGCAGTGTGTCGGTCTCGGATGAAGTGCACTGTGCATACATTTGATGCTGCAGTCTAGCATGACACACTGTAGATTTCCTCCAATGTTTTGGCCCGACACTCATAATATAAATGAGGCAACTGGACTTGTGTGAAGTGTTTTCGGCTGGACATGTCAAGTGTTTT